>NC_057796.1:441019757-441100472 GCF_018294505.1 Triticum aestivum
AGGGCGTGTTTTGAAATATACTGGGCGCGAGCGATTTCAGGAGAGGAGGGCGTGTTTTGAAATATACTGGGCACGAGTGATTTCGGGCGAGGAGGGCGTGTTTTGAAATATAGTGGGCGCGAGCGATTTCGGGTGAGGAGGGCGTGTTTTGAAATATAGTGGGCGCGAGCGATTTCGGGCAAGGAGAGCGTGTTTTGCCGACCATGGTTTATGAATTATTCGGCACATGTCATTTCGGCCGAGGAGAAGGCGCGCTTGGACGAAGTTACGAACCTACCCTCGATGTACAATGGGCCAATTGATGCGTGTCCCACACAGGCCGGTAATTGCGCGTCTCCCATTTATTTGCTCGGGCGAATTCCACCGAGCAGAGGGTGTTTAACGGTTCATTCAAATTTTGGGACAACAAGCATCCACGTCTACCTTACCAAGTCGATTCGAATCAAAATTTGAAATGTTAGCTTGCCACTTCTTTTTTAGATGGAGAGATGATGCTCGGGAGTAATGTGTTTTTACATGCTCGTTGCTAGCGATTTACTATATGACAAATAGTTGACCCACTCAAAAACGGGAATCAAACCCAAAATGAAATATCTCGATTCAATGAAATAGCTCGTTCACCAGGTCAAAATAGTGAACTAAATCCAAAATTAAACACCTCAATCGAGTAGCATGTTGTACAGTATTATAGTACTCCATGAACATGTTGAGAGTCAAATTAATGAACTTGTTTGATATACGCATATCTCCATTCATGTGTGGATTGCAGACAACATGTTCTCCAATTTAAATATTTGAATGCACGTTTCTATCGAAACATGGTTTATATCAGTCTTTGATGCATAAAACACGACCTCCCCCTCTCCCGGACTCCTGCTCTCTCTCTCTCTCTCGCCGACAATCTTCAATTCTGTCGCACGCATCCAACACACAAACCTTGTTGGTCCCTCTCCCACTCTCTCCGTCTCTCTCTCTCTCTCTCTCTCTCTCTCTTTGTGTGTGTGGGGGGGTCTTTCTAGTTCGCATGCATATATACTCCATCTATAGGTCTCTCTCACACACTATCTATGATTCTCTAGTCCAAGCTAAATATCTTGGGTGCACTCATCATACGCACACAAATTCCTTGGCTCGTTGCCCGTAACTCTCTCACACATCACTCTGTCGTCTCGGAGCTCTTCCCTCTCTCTCTCAAACTCTCCATCTACCTGGGTCACACATACACATGCATATCTCACTCGCACTCGATAGACCCAACTAAAACTTTATCTCTCTCCCTCGTTCTCTCTCCATCTCACACGCACACACACACAATCTCATGCCTAGCCAAGTATGATGGTCTCTCACTCAAATGTAGGCACACGCAGTCCCCCCCTATATGTATATGACTAGCTAATCCTAGTCTCCATCACCAACATGTGCATGGTCTATCTCGATTTCTCTCGGGGCATATTTCTATCTCGCACGCACCTCCCTCGATCTCCCACCCATATAAGTCCCCTCACGATCTCGAGGGGGTCTCTCTATCACAAACACACCCTCTCTCCCTCCCCATGCGTCCATGTTCTCCATGTGTCCCTCTCGACCTTTGTTCCTTGTTGGCCAGACCTCTATTGGACATGTGCTATAGGGGTGTCTCTCTCCGTTGCAAACAATCACGCACTAGCTATCTTCGTGTATCTCCTCACCTCGCTTTTCTATCTCGGAGATGCATGCGTGATATGTTTGCATAAGAAATGAAAAAACACACACTCTCTCTCTAATTTATCGTTTGTTGTCCCTTTCTCTTTCACACACATACTCTTTTTGCACACTCACTCATTCTCCTTCACACGCACTTGATCTCTCTCGACTTAGGCACTCTCTTCGGTCCATAGCATATAGATTTATTAAAAAGTCAAACATCACAAAGTTTGACCATGTACGTGGAGAAGAACATTTACATCTAGAACGGCAAACATATACCATTAGATTCATCATGAGATGTAGTTTCATATGATGTATCTTTGGTATTGTAGATATAAATAACATTTGCGTAAACCTGATCAATGTTTCCAAAGTTTGACTTCTAAAAAAATTTACATGCACTGCATTATCGAGCGGATGGAATATCTATTTCCCCCTCTCAGCTATCTGACGCACCACTCAGCCTTATCGGGGCTCCTCTATCTCTTTCACACTTTATATCTCCGTTCACACATACACATGTCTCGCTCGCGCTACATATAGACCCATCCAACACTCCGCCCTTGTTCTCTCTCTATGTGACACGCACCCCCCTAAGTACCATAATCCCTCACTCCATCATAGGCGCACGCACTCCCCCTAAGTATGATTATCTCTCACTAGCCATCAGGAACACACGTATTGTCTGCTTCCATCCATACATCTATCTCGATATCTCTCGGGGTATCTTCTATCGTGCACACACCTTGTCACTCGATCTCCCACCCATGTAGTCCCATCACGATCTCCAGGGGATCTCTCTATCACAAACATACACTCTCTCCTCCCCATGCCTGCATTTTCTCTGTACGTCTCTCTCGACCTCTCTCCCTTGCTTGTCAGACCCCTGTTGGCCACGTGCTAGGGGTCTTTCTCTCTCGGTTGCAAACAACCACACACTATCTCCTCACCTTTCTTCCGTTGTCGAAGATGCATGTGTGATATGTTTGCATAAGACACACACGCCTTTTCTCTACTTTTATCGTGTGTTGTCCATGTCTCTTTCACACACGCACACAGACTTTTTTCACTCACTCTTTCTATTTCACTCTCTCTCTCTCTCTAGTTAGGGACTCTCTCACGTCCATAAGCATATGGATGTTTTGAAAAGTGAAACCTCAGAAAAGTTTGACCAGGTATATGTGGAGAAAAACATTTACATCTGGAACGATCATTAGATTCATCACAACATGTACTTACTTCATACTACCATTTATCTTTGGTATTGTAGATATAAGTAATTTCTTTATAAACTTGGTCAAAGTTTCAAAAGTTTGACTTAAAAAAAATGTTGGCACTACATTACCGAACGGAGGGAGTAGCTCTTTCTCTCTCTCTCTGCTATCTCTCACGGGCCTCCCCTCTCACTCAAACTCTCTATACCGACGGATTATACGCTCACCGTGTCATTGTATAGCTCCGTATATTGTTTAGTTGACCAGTCAACCAGTCCACATGCTGCCTTGTCAGCTCGTGTTCTCTATCTTATGTGCTGGCCCATGTGGCACTGGGTGAAAATAAGTAAACTAGAGGCCCATCTGACACGCGGTGAAGTAAAAAAAGCTGAAACCACTCAGGGTAGCACCCCGCACGCTAGTAAATTGAGGGCGCATTGAGGACACACTTCTTCCGCGTGAAGGACGCACTCGCGCACAATTCACCACTGCACGGTGGCATGCACAGAAGGACGCACTCGCGCACACCCAGCAGGCCAGCACACAACACAGACTAGCACACGTGTACACCGGCGTCGTGCCGATTGAGATGGATGGCGAGGCAGCCAACAAGCGGAGGCGGCTCGAGCCAAAACCACATCCGGTGAGCCTGGACTTCATCAGCAGCCTCCCCGATGACATGCTGCTTGTCATCATCGGCCTCCTCACCACCAAATCTGCCGTGCGGACCGCCCTGCTCTCCCGGCGGTGGTGCCCCCTCTGGCGCCGTGTCCCCCTCAACCTCACTGTCGACATCTGCCTCTACGACGGGGATTGCAAATGCATGGCCGTAGTCTCCAAGATCCTTTCATCGCACCCTGGGCCAGCCAGACGCCTTGACATCCGCATGTTCAGTACCAACTGCAAGGTCCAAGCCAAGTTCGATGAGTGGTTCTTATCCCCCGCCCTAGATCAGCTCGAGGAGCTCAGCTTTGAAGCTGGACGATGTCGCTCTCTGCCGCCGTCCGTGCTCCGCCTCATGCCAACGCTGCGCCGCGCCAGCTTCAGCTGCTGCTATCTTCCCCAGATTAATGCCACGCCCGCCCTTCTTCTCCCTCAACTCAAGCAGCTCGACCTCTTCGATGTTGGCATCTCGAAGCAAGCTATGGAGCACCTGCTCCGCAGCTGTACTGTGCTCGAGTACCTTCGTCTTGAGTAGATCCACGGGTTCATTAGCCTCCACATCGCCTCGACGAATCTCCGATGGATTTTTGTGTCTTGCAGGCCCCGTAACAAGACATCAATTGGGAAGAGATCACTCCAACTGTTCCATGTTATGGTCATTGAGAATGCGCCTTTCCTTGAGAGATTGCTTGTATCTGATCTAGAAGGTCCAACAAAAATCAGGGTCATTGACGCGCCGAAATTGACAGCGTTGGTGTACTCCTCTACCAGATTCTCCGAACTCTTTATTGGATTCGTAATCGTTCAGGTACAGCACTCATCTTCTTCTCCGTCTTCTTGAAATTCACATTTTTAAATTTCTTCTTGATGTATTTACGACCGTCTTCCAGAAAATGATTCCCACAAGCTTGACCCAGTCTATGCGCATAGTGAAGATCTTGGCAATAAAATCTATCGGCCCCAATCTGGATCAAGTTGTTGGATTCCTTACATGCTTTCCGTGCACGGAGAAGCTACTCATCGAGGTGAAACTTCTTTCCTATTAGTAAACGGTAATCACAATGTAGCTCAATTTTTTTTTGTAATTTTCCCAAATTACGATGAAAAGTGTAGTGTTCAAAATTGCATCTACGCACTGCACCGAAAGAAATGTTTTTAGTATTTTTTTCTCACGTGATCACCTGCATCATTTTTTTGTTGTACTACTATAGTAGCCTAGGCTAGTCATAGTGGAAAGTAACTTAGACTAGTAACTCTATGGTTACCCTAAGAGCAAGTACTACCTCTGTCGGGGATATACCCCGCGATGTAAACCGGCCGGACTTGGCGGTTTACTTCAGACCCGGCCGAGACTTGACGATTCACTGGCGACCCGTTTGGACCTAGCGGTTTACGATTCATTGGTAATCCGGCAGGCGGGTCAAAGGAGCGACAAAACTCGGTGGCCCAACGGGCGGTTCATGAAGGCCGATTCATACTATGGTGGATCGGTTTACAAGGAAAGGCGTGAGGAATATTTGTCTTACAAGGAGTTAAGACCTGGACTTGTATCCGGTTTGTATTAGAGATAGACTAGTCCTAATCCTAATAGGACTCCACATGTAACCCGCCCCTTCAACATATATAAGGAGGGGCAGGGCTCCCCAAAGAGGGACAGGCAAGAAGAAACAATCGCTAGGGCTAGATACAAAGAGCCGGTTTACCGGCGACTCCCTCGTGATCATAATGAGACCTAGCCTCAAACAGCATGTAGGGTTGTTACTGGATGATGTTTCCCGGGGCCCGAAGCTGTCTAAATCCTTGTCTTGTGTTGTGTCTCTTGATTCCACTCAACCCCTCTCAAGCTACCACATAGATGCGTTGGCCTCGCGACTAAGTCCTGACACTAAGGACATCTACCGTGAGAAAACCACGACAGTTGCGCCCACCGTGGGGCTCGCGCACGGTGGTGTTGAGTTCTTGAAGGGATCTCTCTCAGGGATCGAGAAATTTGCAGTTTTTCCGGATGAAGAAAGCCGATTCAGAAAGATTTATATCAGCTTCAAGTTCATCAGTCCAGGTTTAAGATCTGGGATTTAAGGTTCAAAAGAACTTAGGGTTACAATTTTTTCGTTGCCGTGAGTCGCCGACGCAAGTCGCCGAGATCATTGTTTTTCCGCTACAGCCAGTTTCGTCACCACATCAAATCCAATCTATAAGTCGCTAGAATCAGCATGGTTTGGGTCTTCGTTCTGATCACCGGGTCCGATGGCAATACCAACTGCACAAATCACTGCAACGCAGGAAGACAAGTCGGAATCGAGCTATCTAATCAGCCCAGAGACCAGATATTTTGTATAAAGTAATGGTGATTTACTCCATGGTAGATCAGTAGGTTCCAAGTCCCGAGCTAGTCAACAATAGCTGCTCATGTTTACTCTGTGACTTGTGGACTCAAGTCAGATCCAAGGAGTCATCACGTACTATTTCAACATGTGACTAGGTGAAAGTGAAATCAAGTCCCGAGGCAAGTACTAGTCTGTTCGTCGGATCACGACTCAAAGAAGGAAAAGAAACAATCATCTACTCGTCGGATCACGACTCAAAGAAAACAAATTGGCCAGAGCGGCCACGACCCGGACACGGAGATGGGCTTGGACTCCTTTGTCGCTGCTTGCGTGACTCCGCTGCTACAGTTCGCATAAAGGGTACACCAAGTACTTGAGTATTATCCATGTGAAGACTCGGGTTTTGGGAAAGGATAATCTATACAGCAAGGTCCAGATTCGTTTTTTTATTATTCTTTTGGTCAAATCAGCCACGAGTACTATTGAACCGCCTAGAGTTGCCGTCTACCTCTGTCGTTTCTGCCTCAAGCCGCTGGGCCTCGCGCAGCACAACCCGTCGTCTGCCTCTATCATTGCTTCTGAGCCGCCCCAAATGATGGAGAACTGAGCCGGCGCCTCGGCCACGTGCTCTTGCACCTCCACATGAAGCGCCGCCACCGTTTGTGCGGCTGGCCTCAGCAGCGGTTGCACGCCCCAATCGGCCTTGAAGCCGAGTCAAAACCGCTGAGGCTCGCCTCCGAGTCGGAGGAAGTCAAGTATTACATCTGGGCCAAATAAAGCTTCATGATTATGTTCAGTAGATCAGAGAACCAAGGAAATAATAACGCGGCAGCAGGAGCTATCGGCATCAGTCAAAGGGTGAGGCGTTGAAAGGAAAAAGACCAAGACTATGTCCCACATTATTCGGCATCAGTGTCCGCTTTATCCGACGAAAAATACCTGGTGCTATTTATCCTATTTATTTTTTTAAAAAAGTGCATATTATTTCATCCGAGCAAAACTACTTTGCCCTGCTGTGTTTTATATACAGGTAAAATATTCATTACAAAAGTGGTGTTATGCCGCGGATGCACATTCGGCTGTGCCGCGTGGCTCCACGGGCATGCGTGTCGCGGTCCAGTTTACATCAAACGCGCCAGCTGACTCGCCCGTCCGCACCACCTTACAACGCCACGGATGACTCGCCCGTCCGCCCTCGCGGCCGGTTCACGTGTCCGCGCCAGCTTACAACGCCGTGGCCGACTCGCTGTCCGTGCCGGCTTACAAACGTTGCGGCCGACTCACCCGTCTGCACTGGTTTACCACGCCGTGGCCGGTTCACCCGAGAGCGACTTCAACTTCACCTAGCGATCATCAATTTCATGGCGGGTTATTTCCGGCCTCGCACATCAGGTGATATCCATCTAAAATATATTTTATTGGTACGTATTATTTTTTGTCAAAGAGCAGTTTATCTTTGTCTTGGTCTGCAATATTGTTGATGCAGGAAAATTGTTCACTACATCAAAAATGATGTGGCTAACTCGCCCGTCCACGCCGGTTTACAACGCCACGGCCGACTCATGTGTCTGTGCTGCCTCAGAAGCCGCGGTCGCCTTTGTCGTCCGTCTCTCGCGGCCTGGTCTACATCGACACACTGGGCCGCACCTGTCCGCATGAGCTGTTTATTGAGTATGAGCAAGTCACAGCTTGGGTAGCCTGGTTTTGTTTCAACAAAATGGAGGCAAATTGTCATATACTATCAACCGCCGTCTGCACTGGGTGGCCCAATGGGCAGGCGCACAAGTCGCCGCCACTACAGTTTGGATAACTTCAAGTAGCCAGTTGAAAGGAACCATTGGCCGAGTTGCTGACATGGTTCATACGGGATCATTGATAACCTGCCGCAGTCACCTCAACCTTCTGTGGATTCACATCGTGCTATCAACACCAATATACAAGTTATGCCGGTTTATATCACGGTCAAAATATGGAGAATCTCAACAACTCCTCGAGTCACCTTTGAGACTCGGGGGCTATGATGACATGATTCAGCAAATCTTGCCAGTTTCTGCAAATTTAAGAACCCCAGGACGATGGAGGGACAGATAACCCGGTCCCGGTGGCTACTGTTATATTGATGAAAATTTAAAGGCCGTCAGAAAATTTCTGGCTTAGAAAGTATATGACAGTTACAAAATCCCGGCTCAATGAAGAAGTTCCGGGTCATCAGAAAGGATACCGGTTTAAAATCCGGCTCAAGGGAAGTCAGTCTCACTGAAGCTCTCAAATATCCGGTTTACAATCCGGTTCAAGGGAAATCTGTTCTCCCACAAAGCTTTGAAGCTCTCAAATCCGGTTTGAAAATGTCCGGTTCAAAAAGGAATTAACTTCTCGCAAGTTCGCGTTTAAAGGCCGTTAGAAAATTTCCGACTGAAAATGAAGATTCCGGTTTAAAATCCAGTTCAAGGGAAAGATGTCTCCCACAAAGCTTTGAAGCTCTCAATATCCGGTTCAAAATCCCGGTTCAAGAAGGATTTATCTCTTGCAAAAAGTTAAAGGGTGCCAAAGAGGACCTGCTGCCATGATGCGCGGTTCAAACATGGGTGTGATGCCTTATTGGCTTATCATATTATTGATCACTTGGGGGCTTGGTCGTATCCGAACCATAGCCACGCCTCTTGATCGGCGTAATGCCACAGCATCACTTGGGAGCATGGTCGAACCCGAACCATGACTATGCCTCTTGATCGGCGTAAAGCCACAAAATCACTTGGGGGCTTGGTCGTATCCGAACCATAGCCACGCCTCTTGATCGGCGTAATGCCACAGCATCACTTGGGAGCATGGTCATGTTTGAACCATAGCTACACCTCTTGGCTGGCTCAAGGCCACGAAAGAAAGTCACTTGGGGGCTTGGTCATGTTTGAACCATCGCTACACCTCTTGGCTGGCTCAAGGCCACGAAAGAAAAGTCACTTGGGGCCTTGGTTGTATTCAAACCATAGCTACACCACTTGGCTGGCTCAAAAGCCACGACAGTAAGTCACTGGGGGGCTTGGTTGTGTACAAACCATAGCTACACCTTTGGGCTGGCGCAATGCCATTACAAGGGGGCCAAAGAGTGTTGTCAAGAACAACTCAAACATAGGCACCCCGGGTTAACCTGCCTTCATTAAGTAAGTCACTCCGCCCAGGTAAGCCTGGTATGACCCGCCAACTTGACAAGTCAATCGCATATGACCCTGAACTTGTCAATGATAGAACACCACCGTGTGTGAGCCCCACGGTTAAAGACGGAGGACCATCTTAAAAGGCTTTGTAAAACGGTTTACTTCAAAATTTGTAGTATCAAAAATTTGACCATATATTTAACTGACAAAATGTTAATGCATGTCACTAAAAATTATATCGTTGGATTCGTATTTGAACATAATTTCAAATGGTATAATTTTTGGTGACATGCATTGGCATTTTCTTAGAAGCTGATTTGAGTCTCTGGCCACTTGATGTTTCTTAGAAGCTGATTTTTTTTAAAACATCAAGTGGCCAGAGACTCGAAAAATTATTTGCCCATTAGTGACTTTTGAGGGCGGTGGATTTTAGTTTGTACGATAATACTGCGTCCACTTAAGTAACGAAAGTTCTTACGTAAACTTCCTAGTAATTCCCTCTTCGTAGGTGCAACATTACTCCTAACATTTGTAATATCAGTTTGAAACTTGTAATATTGCCGTGTCCTATTCCTGCGTTTTCAAAATCCTGCGAATCAAAGAGGTCCTGAGTTGGTGATGATGTTGTGCCTGCCATCTTTCACCAATAGCCGTCGGATCTAGATCTGACGCATACAAACCAAACTTTTCCAGTTTTGCTAAAAGATGCCCGCACTTGTTCCCTATTTACAACAACTCCTTGTATCTCACAATCAGCCTTATCTCCTCCCCACCACATCTAGAAGGCCATGGAAAAATCTAGCGCGATGGCCGCTGCCGGCGCCGTCCACCCCCAATCTTGGTGTTCCGTGCAATGCATGGGCATCTACGCACGGGAAATTATGTCGAACACGGCTAGTTGTAAGCAGGCTAGATCTACAGCCATGATGATAGTGACTGCAGATGGTGAGGCTGACTGTGGTATGCCGAACATGGCGCCTATACTCAGGTGTCATCTCCGGCGCAGGGTCTTGTCACTTCACTGTGAGGAGCAGCACGTAATAATTTGACCAACGGGTAGTACAGTGCTACTAGTACATTGGTAGTACACCTACTAGTACTAGCATCACCGTCTGGATTTAGTAGTACTACCACGTCCATCTGGATTTAGTATTTGACTAGCAATATCTAGTAATGCATGTCACAAAAAATGTACTACTCCCTCTGTAAATAAATACATGGTGTATTGTTTTATTCCTATCGGCTAGAGAACTTAATGTCTTTTTGCTAATTGATAGGATTACATGCAATGAACTAACCACTGCATGTCATGTTTGGTAGTCTCAAGTCATTGAAAACATGCACGGCCCACATCTCTCATTGGTTGATATGTCACGAAATAAGAAATGAGGAGGGAGTTAATGTACCGTGCCTAAGTGTTTTGGGATTACACAACATTTTTGGTTACATGCATTAACATTTTATTAGTTAAATCAAAGGTCAAAACTTGGCGCAAAATGCAAAGGGGACCAATAAACCAGTAAACATCAAAGTTCTCTCGTTTGGCCCCAACTAGAGGTCCGGTGAGATGACTATACTGCACCGGCACGGAGGGGGACGCAGCTTCATTGATTTACTGCACCTGCCTTTGGTTGTATGACATGTGGGCCCAACAGGTGGCTGGCCCACCTGTCATACAGCCAAAGGCAGGTGCAGTAGAGAGCCGAGGATTAGATGGCCAACACGCATGTGAATTCAATGCAGTCTGCACTTCTCATATAAAGGCTCCCCGCCAGTCCAATCTACGAAATCCTACGCACCTACGCACCCTAACCAAAGGCAAGAGTGATCACTCCAATCGCAAAATCAGTTGACTAGAAGCTAGACCCATGGAGGCGATGAGCACGAGCATCAGCCGGCTGTGCCAGATGGTCCACGACGCCGTCCTGCAGCTAGGCACCGAGGAACGTCTCCAGGTCGTGCTTGAGGCCGCCAGGGCGAGGGGCCGCTTGGACGACAGCTTCGTCTCCTTGTTCGACGAGGTCCTTGTCGGCTTCCTCGACAAGTTCACCGTCATCAAGAAGCTCGCGGACGACCTTGCCGTATGCCTCCAGCCCACGCGCCCAGGCTCTGCGATGCCCGCCACCCTCAACGGCCTCTATGGTGACAACCTCTTCGACGCACTGGTGGCCCTGCGACTGCCCGCCGTCGCGCCGGAGAATGTCCACCTTGAGGTCGCGTGATAATCCCCAAGTGCAGGGAATCATCGTAGCAATTTCCAAAGGTGGAAGTGATAAGTACGGTGTGTCGAACCCACAAGGAGCTAAAGGTAAGATCAATATTCTCTCAAGTCCTATCTGCCACTGATACGACCCTACGTACACCGAACGTTTGCTTCCAACTAGAAACGAGAAATAAAACTACGTTGTGGGTATGAAGAGGATAATTTTGCATGGTATCGGAGAGCTAAAATATAAAAGTAGGTGCTGTTATCATAAAGTTAGAATATATTACTAAATATTATAAATAGCGAGTGTGGAATAATGATGGGTTGGTGTGCAGAATTGTCCTAGGCAATTGTTAACAAGACCGGTAATCACTATTGCAATTTCATATGAGGGAGAGGCATAAGCTAACATACTTTCTCTTCTTGGATCATATGCACTTGTGATTGGAACTCTAGCATGCATCCTCAACTACTAAAGATCATTAAGGTAAAACCCAACCATAGCATTAACATATCAAGTCCTCTTTATTCCCATATGCCATGACCCAGTTATCCGTGTTTGTGTTTCAGTCACTCACGCAACACAGACAATAAGCAAACCATGAACATATTGCAACATCCTGCAGCGGGAATCCCTCACGCTTGCGCGACACGGAGGGCACAATAGGACAGCACCAAAATAAAACATACAACTCATACCAATCTAGATCATCAATCAACCCAAAGACAAAGGATATCTACTCAAAACATCATAGGATGGCAACACATCATTGGATCATAATATGTGGCATAAATCACCATGTTCAAGTAGGGATTACAACGGGGTGCGGGAGAGTGGACCGCGTAAAAGAGATGAGGATGGTGATGATGATGGTGATGTTGATGAAGACGATCACCGCGGCGATGATTCCCCTCCCGATGGCACTCCGGCGCCACTGAGAGAGAGAGGAGGAGAGGTTCTCCCCCTTGTGCTTCCTCCTTCATGGCCTCTCCCCTGGATGGGGAGAGGTTCCCCCTCTGGTCCTTGGCCTTCATGGCGATGATGGCCCCTTCGAGATCCTTCCCCATGGCCTCCGGTGATGATGGCCCCCTCCGGCAGGGTGCCAGAGAGGGCCTAGATTGATTTCTCGTGGCTACAGAGGCTTGCGGCGGCGAAACTTCCGATCTAGGTTAATTTCTGGAGGTTTCTACATTTATAGGAGAGGATGGCGTCGAGAACAAGTCAGGGGGGCCCACGGGTAGTCCACGAGGCAGGGGGCGCGCTCCAGGGGGGTGGGCGCGCCCTCCACCCTCGTGGGGCCCACGGGACTCCCCTCCTGTAACTCTTTGTTCTAGTATTTTTTATATTTTCCAGAAAAATTCTCCGTTGATTTTCATCGCATTCCGAGAACTTTTATTTCTGCACAAAAACAACACCACGGTAGTTCTGCTGAAAACAGCGTCAGTTCGGGTTAGTTCTAATCAAATCATACCAAAATCATATAAAACTAGTGTAAACATGGCATGAATACTTCATAAATTATAGATACGTTGGAGACGTATCATCGCGCTCGCCGCGCAACGCCTGGCGCAGCAAGACGCCATCGACATAATCACCCACGTCCATGCACAAATCGTCCACAAGGACTACTACATGCAAGAGGAGGACGATAGGACGCTGTCCTTCTTGACCCGCAGGGCAACCTTGGACGGCATTGTTCAGAAGCACGTCGAGCTCGGCGCCAATGCCGCTGCTCCTCACACGTCGGTTGGTGACCCGGCGCACTAGGGCGTGTGGATGTCGTTGATGGATCCGTATGTATCTTTATCTTTCCGTCAAATCCATGTAGTAGTATATGGTATTACTAGTAATTATCTTACCTTTCGCATCAACTTCATAATTTTTGTACGTACTCCATGCATGAACCGTGCCAGAACCTAACTTCTCATTACTCTAGGGAAAATCGTTATTTCCATCTATCGGTCGCGCCATGGAGCAGAACCAAATTTTACAAGTTACAAGTTCAAAAGGAAAAGCTTGTTGTGTTCGCGTCGCACCCCGCTGCCCACACGGTTGGTCCGGCACGCCGCTCAAGGGGGAATGCGTGCTGTGTTGCATTTTCACTTACAAGTGGGACTGCAGTTGAGCAAACCGACTATCGGCAAACCCCCACCCCGCCCACCACGCGATGACTGAGAAAATAGGAGGGAGAAGAGATGGCTGTAGCACGGACTCCAAGAAAATTGGTGTCGGATGGGACTCCTCTGGGTGGCGTGTGTCGTACTGCTAGACGTGAATGCTAGTTATGGCCCATGCCTTCCCACTATATCGAGCCAATATCGAGGTGCTTGTTACGTAGATCAAATTTCCTGGAGTCTGTGCTCAGCCCTCCTCTATCTCTCTTCTCAGCCAGCCAGCAAACGCGCGGAGCCCATCGTTTGTTTGCTCATATGCGGTCCCACATGTCAGTGAAAACGCAAGAGGACTCACTGAACCTGCACATCTTTCACCTCGACATGCTGGTGATGAAAAACAAATCCAATAAAGATCTTCGGTGGCCGCTTTTGGAGTTACTCAAGAGTAGTAAGATTCTATTTACAGTTTAACCCAAGATGCACATCACGTGGCTTCAACTACCACTCCATTTTCTTGCATGACACGACCTGGATGCTGGATGTCCCACGTGTCGGCAAAAGGAGGAAGAACTCAACCTAATCTTTGGTTGTGCTCTCGGATTAGACTAGTTGTGCTAACTTAAATTTTATTGTGTAGATGGATGCAAGTTTTGGTATTGGGAAGAAGAGTACATCGATATATTGATAGAGCGCAATTTAGTAGATGTTCTAGCACTTTTAGCTAGCATAGAGGCTAGAGATGAGACTAGTGCACTTGTTGATAGAATATAGGCTAGACATGAGACTAGATGCGAGGAAGCAACGTCTACTTCTTTACACTCGAAGAAGAAAGAAGCACGCAAGATCGAGCCTCCACAGATCAACAATGAATGCATCGAGAAGGCTCTAATCCAACTTACAGGAGCAGTTATGGAAGTTGGATATCTTCTAAAATGTATTCTTGTGGTTCTTGTTTTCTTTGGTCTTGCTTTTCTAGTCAAATTTTGGTGATGTATTTCCATGTACCAAAAATCAATGATGAAAAAAAGATATGTGTTTGCAAAGAAAAGTGTACGTGGTCGGGATGCGTCCGCGCGTTGGGCGCACGGCCACTGCATCCGAGAAATGGCCCGGAAACGACCCCATTACCCTACCCAAATGGACAGAATCCGGGCAAAACGAGGTCCGTTTGGGGTCGTGCGTTGGAGTTGGCCTTACAAGTGGGACCGTAGTTGAGGAAACCGACTATCGGCAAACCCCCACCTCGCCCGCCGCGTGATGGCCGAGTTAGAGAAACGACGAGGTTGAAGAGATAGCTGTAGCACGGACTCCAAGAAATATGGTGTCAGATGGAAGTCGTGCTGGTGGCGTGTGTCGTACTCCTGGACGTGAATGCTTGTTCTGGCCCATGCCACCCTACTACTACTAGTAGTATCGAGGATTCGAGGTGCTGGTTACGTACAGCGAACACATTAGTATATGGCCCACCTCACGCTGTGGCCAAATTTCCTGGAGTCTGTGCTAGGTTAAAAAGTGTTCTTTGTGAGGGTGGGTGTCTGGTCTCAAGTTTAAAACTTGTTGTATTACGTACGTAGATGTAGAGATAGTGCAGCATGTGAATCTAGTACAAATAGTGTACTATTGTTGATTGGCCTCATCCGATAACCTGTTGCAATGCACGTACAATTATGTATTCAGAAAATATTTGTTTGCCTTGTCGCAGCACCCACTCAGAGAAGCGACTCGAAAGCCATTCATAAATTTAGTAAGTTTATCACAGGCATATCATTTTATTACATACAATAGGTCATGAACCCACAACGACAATGACGATACATTATAAATACTAAAGTTTTCATCACACAACAAATAACAAGCAATGAAATGAACTTCAACTCAACCAATCCTCGGCGTTGGAAACGCTTGCTTTGAGCCACAAGTGATTCTCTAGGAAGGGCCAGCTACTGTCAATCTCGAGACCAACGTAGGACTGATCATCCAGGCTGAAGCGGCCTACTATCACGACCAGGGTAGGGAACCACCGCAATGTCTGAGGTATAGATACAGTTGCTTCTCATAAATGGTAGTCACATTGTGTCAACAGTAGTTGGATCGCCTTTCACCATCATTGGATAGTTTTGTCCAAGGAAGAGCGAGTTTTCTCCAAGACTATCAATACTGTACCAGGGAGAAGGTGTTGGCACTAGCACACTAGTATCCATCCCGAATACCATGCGACGGGTGTTGGAATAGGTCCGGAGAGTGCGACCATGGGAGACAACACCTTCTTCCTTAGTAGTAACATCAGCAGTGGTCTGTATACAGACAAGAAGGTGTGATCCATCGGAATAAGTTGCTAGGCGCCACTGAGTATATGGGCCCTCCTCGTCCTCATGCTCGTGATTATCACCATCGTCATCCCCCCCTTGGTTATAAAAAATTTCAAGTATAGGTGGTGGAATGTTCACAGGACCTTGGAAACACAAGAAGAAGGTTAATTGGTAAAGGGAAACTTGCTAACCCGCATGCATGTGGATAAAACAATTATAATTATGGTGGAAGACAAACGTACTGAAACTACGAGGATCCCATGCAAAAACAGTGCCACGAGTGGTGGCAGCAAACACAAGACCCTCGTATTGAATTGCATCACAGTACACATCCGTGTATAGAAACTGATTTTTGAGCAATATCCATCCAGTCGAACCACGAAGGACAGCAACAAGCTTGTCGAAGATAGCAACAACTCCATAGTTCCTGTAATGCCAAGAGCGGTCAGGAACTCGACAAATTGCTATCTTCCGTAGAAGACAGTCACCATGATCGTATTTGAACGTGCGTAGAATACCGGTGTGCTCAACCTCTGGGCTGTCTGAGATTTTTGGAAGTGGAACCCGGGGACGAGTGTACACATTCACAAGTTCCCACTCGCAGTTGTACCCAATCTCCATTTGTGCCTGCCCAAGCCTTGCCCTCAAGCGATGGCATCTTAACATCATACGTATCATTATCAAGCGGCATCAACTTGCAC
The DNA here is from genome assembly GCF_018294505.1 of Triticum aestivum. Lineage (NCBI taxonomy): Eukaryota > Viridiplantae > Streptophyta > Magnoliopsida > Poales > Poaceae > Triticum > Triticum aestivum. Next base: position 441,036,131 of record NC_057796.1, read on the forward strand.
AAGGCGAGGCTTCCCTCGTCCCCGCGCCAGTCAGCAAGGTCACGGCGAAGAAGATAGGGGAGATCAAACCGCTCATGGACCCTTGGGTTCCTTGTAATGATGTTATTAGTTGAGTCGAGAATGGTCTTGAACGAACCTGCCATGCTAGCCGAGGTGATGACGTCGCACCGATCAATGAGTTCCTCCACCATGCCATCTTTCAGATCGGGGCAAGAATAACGGGGTCGTTTCCGGCCTGTTCCCTCCATGGAGAAGACGATCGAACAATGGCAGAAGGAAGGGTGAAGGCAAATGGAGGAGGGAGGAAGAGCGTGCACAACAGTTCCAAATCGAGAGGGAAAGGCGAAGAGTCGGTGGACGGTTGCCAGTTTGCCACGGTACACGAAGAGGCGCCCCGGCCTCCACGTCCGTTTGGAAATTGTACAAAAGGACTAGCCGTCGTCTCACTAACATGTTGGAAAGGGACCACATGTCAACGAAACATGGTGTGTAATTTCTCGTGCAAAATGTGATCTGGCCGCGTTGGCCTGAGGTGCCGCATTAGTTATCGACCTTTATTTTTTTTTAACATACAATCTGAGTGGATAGCTCCTGTGGTCATCACATGTGAGCGGATATATAGGTGGGTTAGGTGGGCAGGCGGCAACAATCTAAGTGCTAAAAGAGTTGATCCAATGCTTGGTTTTGTTTGGATTTTCCAACTATGACCATTGGATAGAGTGAATCAATGGCTTACGTTCAAAGTTATTCTCATACTATAGAATGGTATAGGAACGTGGAGAGATTTGGTTGATTTTATATCGCTGAATAATATAAAATATTATGGGTGCAGACGCTCCATCGCGAGGTTTGTTGCTGCTTCTCGGTCATCGGGAATCTATGTTCTTCCACTCTTTCGTTTAAGACATGAGCTTTGTTCATCCTTTTGCCGACATGCGGGACATCTATATGCCTCCATTTTAAAAATTATACTATATGCCTCCATGACACGCGGGACATCTAGCATCAAGGTGGCGTGTCATGCAAGAAAATGGAGATATGCAATGCGTAAGTGAGTCGTGCACTTCGATGGCACCTAGTACTACGAAATATTTTTCTCCTCGATGGCACATGAATAGTGCACGTACTCAATGACAGAGCACGGGATGGTAGCCATGGACATGGTCGGCCCTTTTTGAAGAGAGTACTAATAAATAACTTTGATGTGTCCCGTCAACTCGCAGAACGATGAGAAGCTTGCTTACTACGCCTTCTCCCTCGCCAACGCGTGCGCGGTGGCTCGCAGCACGAGGAGAAACTTTTGCTACAAGCGGTGGACGTGCAGCAGTTCATTTGGTGTCAGATTGCCAGAAGTACTACTGTAGTACCATCATTATTGTTCGACTTCCGGAAGAGGAAAAGAGCCAAGCGCAAGGTCACCTACTAACCTAGTACATTACTACTATAGCCAAAGTTGGTCCACCTTTTTAGAGCATGGTTAATTAATATAGGCGGCTCTTGTAGCAGCACATCATTTAGAGCAAGTACTCTCTTCGTAGGAACAAAGGAAGTGAAATAAAAGTTGGAGTGGATGCTAGATTGCCAATTAAAACATGATTACATAGGAAAAAAATCCTATAGCATTCTATCCTATGAACCAAACGACCAATGTAGGAAAATTATGAGGGGGGTCTCTCCAACAGTGTTCCTCGGCTCGCACCTAGCATCATAGTGGTCGAACTTGGAGTCATTCATCTGGTACACGTGGCATCTCAGATCTGGACACAAGGTGACGCGACCTCTCACTTTGTCCGCCATTTGAAGCGGCGCGCCGGTGGAGGGCTAGCATACTCCAATATTACATGCATTTGCAAATGTACCATTCATTACATACAACAAGTCATCAACACACAACGACAACGAGGATACATGTTGGATTATAGATTATTTCCAACAAAACATTCTAGTAAATACTGAAGTTTTCATCACACAACAAATAACAAGCAATGAAATTAACTTCAACTCAACCAATCCTCGGTGTTGGAAACGCTTGCTTTGAACCATAGGTGCTCTGGGAAGGGCCAGCTATTGTCAATATCGAGAGCAATGCAGGACTGATCATCCAGGCTGAAGCGGCATATATCAGGACCAGGGTAGGGAACCACCGCAATGTCCGAGGTATAGATACAGTTGCTTCTCATAAATGGTAGTAACGTTGTGTCAAGAGCAGCTGGATCGCCTTTCACCATCATTGGATAGTTTGGTCCAAGGAAGAGCGAGTTTTCTCCAAGACTATCAATACTGAACCAGGGAGAAGGTGTTGGCGCTAGCACACTAGTATCCATCTTGAATACCCTTCAACGGGTGTTGGAATAGGTCCGGAGAGGGCGACCATGGGAGACAACACCTGCTCCCTCAGTAGTAACAATCTCAGTGTACTGTATACACACAAGAAGAGGTGATCCATCGGAATTAGTTGCCAGGCGCCACTGAGTATATAAGTTCTGCTCGTGATCATCACCATCGTCATCTCCCCCTTGGTTATAAATTTTTTCAAGTATAGGTGGTGGAATGTTCACAGGACCTTGGAAACACAAGAAGGTTAATTAGTAAAGGGAAACTTGCTAACCCGCATGCATGTGGATGAAACAATTATAATTACGATGGAAGACAAATGTACCGAAACTACAAGGATCCCATGGAAAAACAGTGCCACGAGTGGTGGCAGCAAACACAAGATCCTCGTATTCAATTGCATCACAGTACTCATGAGTGTACAGAAACTGATTTTTGAGCAATATCCATGGACGAACCGTGGAATCAGTAAGGACGGCAACAAGCTTGTCGAAGATAGCAACAACTTCATAGTTCTCGTAATTCCAAGAGCGGTTGGGAACTCGACAAATTGCTATCTTCCGTAGACGACAGCCACCATGATCGTATTTGAACGTATGTAGATCATCTGTGTGCTCAACCTCAGGGCACTCTGAGATTTTTGGAAGTGGAATCCGTTGACGAGTGTACACATTCACAAGTTCACACTCGCAATTGTACCCAATATAAACAACCCAATCTCCATTTGCGCCAGCCCAGGCCTTACCCTTAAGCGATGGCATCTTGACATCACACGTATCGTTATCAAGTGGCATCAACTTGCACAAGGCGAGGCCTCCGTCGTCCGCGCCCATGCGAACAGGCTTATAGCGAAGAAGATAAGGGAGATCAGACCACTCCTGGACCATTGGGTTCCTTGTAATGATGTTATTAGTTGAGTCGAGAATGGTCTTGAATGAACCTGACATGCTAACCGATCAATGAGTTCCTCCACCACGTCATCTTTCAGATCGGGGCAAGAATAACGGGGTCGTTTTTGGCTTGTTCCCTCCATGGAGAAGACGATCGAACAATGGCAGAAGGAAGGGTGAAGGAAAATGGAGGAGGGAGGAAGAGCGTGTGACAGCAGTTCCAAATCGAGAGGGGAAGGCGAAGAGGCGGTGGACGGTTGCCACGGTACACAAAGAGGCACCCCGGCCTACATAGACGTCCGTTCGCAAATTGTACAAAATGACTCACCGTCGTCTCACTGACATGTTGGAACGGGACCACATGTCAATGAAACACGGTGTGTCATTTCTCGTGCAAAACGCGATCCGGCCGCGTTGGCCCGAAGTGCCGCATTATTTCTCGACTTTATTTTTTAATGGCATGCCGTTCAGTTTTGAAGCACGACTAACTGGTACTGATACGTCTCTGAAGGAAATATGCCCTAGAGGCAATAATAAAGTTATTATTTATTACCTTATATCATGTTAAATGTTTATTATTCATGCTAGAATTGTATTAACTGGAAACATGATACATGTGTGAATACATAGACAAACAGAGTGTCACTAGTATGCCTCTACTTGACTAGCTCGTTTGTCAAAGATGGTTATGTTTTCTAACCATAGACATGAGTTGTCATTTGATAAACGGGATCACATCATTAGGAGAATGATGTGATTGACTTGACCCATTCCGTTAGCTTAGCACTCGATCGTTTAGTATGTTGCTATTGCTTTCTTCATGACTTATACATGTTCCTATGACTATGAGATTATGCAACTCCCGTTTACCGAAGGAACACTTTGTGTGCTACCAAACGTCACAACATAACTGGGTGATTATAAAGGTGCTCTACAGGTGTCTCCGAAGGTACTTGTTGGGTTGGCATATTTCGAGATTAGGATTTGTCACTCCGATTGTCGGAGAGGTATCTCTGGGCCCACTCGGTAATGCACATCACTTAAGCCTTGCAAGCATTGCAACTAATGAGTTAGTTGCGGAATGATGTATTACGGAACGAGTAAAGAGACTTGCTGGTAACGAGATTGAACTAGGTTTTGAGATACCGACGATCAAATCTCGGGCAAGTAACATACCGATGACAAAGGGAACAAACGTATGTTGTTATGCGGTCTGACCGATAAAGAGCTTCATAGAATATGTGGGAGCCAATATGAGCATCCAGGTTTCGCTATTGGTTATTGACCGGAGACGTGTCTCGGTCATGTCTACATAGTTCTCGAACCCGTAGGGTCCGCACGCTTAACGTTTCGATGACAGTTATATTATGAGTTTATGTGATTTGATGTACCGAAGGTAGTTCGGAGTCCCGGATGAGATCGGGGACATGACGAGGAGTCTCGAAATGGTTGAGACGTAAAGATCGATATATTGGACGACTATATTCAGACATCGGAAAGGTTCCGAGTGGTTCGGGTATTTTTCGGAGTACCGAGGAGTTACGGGAATACGGGGGAAGAACTATATGGGCCTTATTGGGCTTTAGGGGAGAGGGAGAGGCAGGCCGCGCCCCCCCCCCTATTGACTAGTCCGAATTGGACTAGGGGGAGGGGCGGCGCCCCCTCCTTCCTTCTCTTCCCTCTTCCGTTTCCTTGACTCCTACTCCTAATACTTGGAAGGGGGGGAATCCTACTCCCGGTGGGAGTAGGACTCCTCCAGGGCGCGCCATAGGGGCCGGCCCTCTCCCCCCTCCTCCACTCCTTTATATACGGGGGCAGGGGGCACCCCATAGACACAACAATTGATTTGATCTTTTAGCCGTGTGCGCTGCCCCCCTCCACCATAGTCCACCTCCATAATACTGTAGTGGTGCTTAGGCGAAGCCCTGCGTCAGTAGAACATATCATCGTCACCACGCCGTCGTGCTGACGAAACTCTCCCTCAACACTCAGCTGGATCGGAGTTCGAGGGACGTCATCGGGCTGAACGTGTGCTGGACTCGGAGGTGCCGTGCGTTCGGTACTTGATCGGTCGGATCGTGAAGACGTACGACTACATCAACCGCATTGTGCTAACGCTTCCGCTTTCGGTCTACGAGGGTACGTGGACAACACTCTCCCCTCTCGTTGCTATGCATCACCATGATCTTGCGTGTGCGTAGGAATTTTTTTTGAAATTACTACGTTCCCCAACAGTCTCCAACGTATCTATAATTTTTGATTGCTTCATGCTATATTATATTCTGTTTTGGATGATTAATGGGCTTTGTTATACACTTTTATATTATTTTTGGGACTAACCTATTAACCGGAGGCCCAGCCCAAATTGTTGTTTTTTTGCCTATTTCAATGTTTCGCGGAAAAAGAATATCAAACGGAGTCCAAACGGAATGAAACCTTCGGGAACGTGATTTTCGGAACAAACGTGATCTAGAGGACTTGGACCCTTTGTCAAGAAAGCAACAAGGAGGGCACGAGGTAGGGGCGCGCCCTCCACCCTTGTGGGACCCATGTTGCTCCACTGACGTACTTCTTCCTCCTATATATACCTACGTACCCCCAAACCAACAGAAGCATCCATGAAAACCTAATTCCACCGCCGCAACCTTCTGTACCAGTGAGATCCCATCTTGGGGCCTTTTCCGGCGTCCTGCCGGAGGGGGCATTGATCACGGAGGGCTTCTACATCAACACCATAGCCTCTCCGATGATGTGTGAGTAGTTTACCTCAGACCTTCGGGTCCATAGTTATTAGCCAGATGGCTTCTTCTCTCTCTTTGGATCTCAATACAAAGTTCTCCACGATTCTCGTGGAGATCTATTCAATGTAATCTTCTTTTGCGGTGTGTTTGTTGAGACCGATGAATTGTGGGTTTATGATCAAGTTTATCTATGAACAATATTTGAATCTTCTCTGAATTCTTTTATGTATGATTTTTTATCTTTGCAACTCTCTTCGAATTATCAGTTTGGTTTGGCCTACTAGATTGATATTTCTTGCAATGGGAGAAGTGCTTAGCTTTGGGTTCAATCTTGCGGTGTCCTTTCCCAGTGACAGCAGGGGCAGCAAGGGATGTATTGTATTGTTGCCATCGAGGATAACAAGATGGGGTTTATATCATATTGCATGAGTTTATCCCTCTACATCATGTCATCTTGCTTAAAGCGTTACTCTGTTCTTATGAACTTAATACTCTAGATGCATGCTGGATAGCGGTCGATGTGTGGAGTAATAGTAGTAGATGCAGGCAGGAGTCGGTCTACTTGTCGCGGACTTGATGCCTATATACATGATCATACCTAGATATTCTCATAACTATGCTCAATTCTATCAATTGATCAACAGTAATTTGTTCACCCGCCGTAATACTTATGCTCTTGAGAGAAGCCACTAGTGAAACCTATGGCCCCCGGGTCTATTCTCCATCATATTAATCTTCCAACACTTAGCTATTTTTATTTCCTTTTATTTTACTTTGCATCTTTATTATAAAAATACCAAAAATATTATCTTATCATATCTATCAGATCTCACTTTCGTAAGTGACCGTGAAGGGATTGACAACCCCTTTATCGCGTTAGTTGCGAGGTTTTTATTTGTTTGTGTAGGTGCGAGGGACTTGAGCGTGGCCTCCTACTGGATTGATACCTTGGTTCTCAAAAACTGAGGGAAATACTTACGCTACTTTACTGCATCACCCTTTCCTCTTCAAGGGAAAACCAACGCAGTGCTCAAGAGGTAGCAATACTGTATGCAGAGAAAATATAAACTACTCTACCACTACTCCACCTCTAGTACTAGTAGTATAAAAAAGATATATAGGCTGGAGCTTCAGCGCTTTCTTGCTAAGGGCTGCCCACTTGCTTCTCACACTATCACCCTCTCTCTCCAGATCTAAAAAAGACGGCCCCTCTCTCCCTCCTCACCGGTGGTCACAGATCCACCGGGGAAGAAAAGGACGTGCAGCGTTGACGCACTCCTCGTTGGCGAGCGAGGTCACACACTGACGACAAGGCCGTCCTCTCAGACCTAGCGCCCGTGCTGGATGGCCTCCGTCCCCAAGCTCGCTGCCGTAGTGTGTGCGGAGGACGACGACCACGAGCGAAGCCACTTCCCGCCGACCCTCAGGTATGCTACCTCTTTTCGAACCATACCCTTGTTCTATTGCCCCATCTGCCACGTCGCTGCATGTGGATCTTTTTCCACTCCACCATCTTCCCAATTTTCTATCCTCTTCTCTGCTGGTCACGTAGATGAAAACCTTAATTTGCACTATTAAAGGAAACCCTACTTCATGCAGACTAATCCATGTCTGGGTTGAATAAGGAAAGGAAGGGAGACTGTACTGCCCAAGAGAGTAGGCATCGAACCCGCATCTAGGTTGAAAAGGGGAAAATCAGTAGCTAAGGAACGAGTCTCGTGTCTCTTGGTTGAAGAAGGGTAGAAAGGCATGACAACGCAATAGAGAATGACCAGGTCGATCGGTTTGTTGTCCTCACATAGGAAAAAGGTGGCTAAAGAGAAAAAATGGGACGTTATCCACATATGTTGCTTGGATATTTGTTGCTCTGGGCAACCATACCTCCCTCACCACTCTATGCGTCCGTGGAGGTACATCGTACTGGTGTGCCCACTGTCCGAATGGGTCTCCCATGCTCTTATTGCCACTTTTTTGCTGTTAGTATAACGCCAGCGGTAAAGTCAACCAATGCTACTGCTAAAGTGATGCTACATTTAACTAATGCCGCACTCAGTCTAATGCCACCGATAAATTTAAGCAATGCCATTTAATGTCTCTGGATTATTTCAGGGTTAGCTGTTGATTGTGGATATATTAAAGATTTTTCAGCTAAGGCATTCTAATGTTGTTGCACAGCCAGTATACCAACAATGGAACTTGTTACTACCTTCAGATTTTTGCACTGTTAATGCTTATAGATTACATACCTCACTTTCATGAGATAAGTCAATTTTTTTGTACAGTGTCACCAAGGCGCTGATGTCATTTTATTTTGGTTAAACTGCACAAAAAATTATGAAGAGAAGAGGAAAGGTCAAGAGTGGGCACCTCCTCCTTCGGCTATTGTATTGATTCGTTCGATCAAGTTTTTATGTTTGATCGATTATCAAGATTGGGATAGCAAATTTTCAAGTCCCCTCGAGTTCGAAATGATATTTACTTTGAAGGTACATGGTTTGCAATTTTTAATATTGTCATTAGTTAATAATGCTAGTTACCTTCAGACTTTTGTATTTGGTTTAATGCTCTTGCATAGCTAGTATACCAATGCTGAAACTTGTTACCTTTACATTTTGTATTGTTAATTCTTATAGAAATCTTCCAGTGCTAAAGCTTATGGAAATCTGTTCAGTAAAACCATTGTACTGTACCCTGTAATAAAATAACTACTCTACTGTTGCACTAGCCACTGGATTAGTGTATATTTGTACTATTCGAATGGTGTTGCATTAGCGTATGGACATATATAAAGTGTGGCAAGCTTTTCCCAGATATGTGCTCAAGAAAACTACTACCTGTTTTTCTAAATACTAGACGTTTGGGTACTTTAAATTGAACCGCGAAAACGTCTTATATTAAGGAACAAAGGATGTAGAGTTCACTCAAATTATCCCGGTAAAGCTAGTCACACCTTTGTTAAAATTAATGTTCATTATGTTATCAGAGGAGGTCTATATGTTTGTCTCTAATGCCTGTTGACTACATACCTGACATCATGATGTAATGTTAAGCCATTTCCTTTTGTACAGTGTCACTGAATTGTCAAGGCGGTGATGGCATTTTATTTTAGTTGAACTGCACAAAATATGCTTAAAAGAAGAGGAAAGGTCAGGAATGGCTCAATTTTTCAGAAAAAACTATGTATGCCTTCCTGACATCAACCGTTGTTGCCTTATTTATTCCTTCAAACAGGTGGTTAGAAACAGTCTTGCTACCTTTTCCCATTAAGAAATTGGAGTGCTTATATTTGTGAGTCTATGCTTCAACTAGTGCCACTTTTATAATAATCACACTTTCAATATCTATGCAACAGGGATGCTCGATTTTAGTGCAACTGCACAAAAAGTCCAAATGGTTCAACATTAGGAGCATGTTTTCTTCCAAACCTTTATATCCAATTGGTGGCACTATGAGCTGTTCATTACGAAGGTACATGGTTTGCTACTATCTTGCTACTCTTTTTCTACTGTCATTAGATAGTAATACTAGTGGTTTGCATATGAATTTATTGGCAGGGTGGACCTACATTGGAGGTGCAGGACAGGATTCAATGATTGGACGCTCAATTTCGGTTGTATCGATTTCACCTCTTCCATCACTGCGAACAAGGATATCCTTGGTCTGATGAAGAATAGGCGCTATATTTTGGCTCCGAACCAGCAAATCAATTCAGTATGAAATTGTCCAGGGCAAAACATGACTGTATCAAATTGTCCAGTGCAAAACATGACAGATGCTAAGCGGAAGAGACGTGTTTAAACTGAAAATAGAAGGTGGGGTATATGTTTACTAGCTGCTTGATATTTGTGCAGACAGAGATGTCTGCCCATTGCTATTTGGCAAACAAACAAACTGACCGCAATTTTGGTTGAACGGCACAAGAGAATAGTATAGTCACTGCATGTAGTGCCATTTGAAAATAGACACATAAAGATTGGATAGTCACTTCATGGACTGCAGAAAAGTAGTACTGTACTATTTATTGGCCAACACTAGGTGCTTCATTGCTTTGGTCTGATTATACAATGGGGATCATTTTGCCTAAGTTAAAGTTTGTATTCCGAAAATAGTCTCGCCGTGTGATCGAGAGAAGACCAAATCATATTGCAGTGGATGTTCCTCCATCATGTGTGGTTCATTCTCATGGTTCCAGCTGTTGGTGAAACCACTTACGTTTGCAAGAGTAATTGTAGACTTCACAAACAAATTTTTCTTTCACTCTGTACGGAATGTTGGCCAAGAGAAGCATCCATGTTAGTAGGAAGAATAGATGTTTTTCCTAGATCTTTGCTTTTGGAGCAACATATTTGTATATGATCTGTGAATCATTGAGATGCATTAACATGTTGATCTTATGTATGGGAATCATACTAGTTGGTTTTGAATTTGGGCTACTATTGTGAACATATTACAATGCCAGGCCTGTGAGTCTCGAGTGAACATTTCTGAAGAAACTGCCAGCAAAAACGTTCGCAAATGCCTTATCTCCCAGCGAACGTTCATCAGCTAATGCGATCGTACACGTACACCATCCGACCTACTCGATCCTACACGGATAAATAACGGATCATGCATGTACTACCTCCTTTCCAGTTTGCAGGGCTCAGTTCAAAAAACGACCTACTCGATCCTACACGAATAAATAGCAGATCACGCACGTACTACCTCCTTTCCGGTTTGCAGGGCTTAATTCAAAAATCTAACCAACCAAGGTAGATGATGAATGGTGGAATTATTTTTGACAAGGAGGGAGTACCTCATTTGGATGATTCGAGTGCACTCGTTTGACCGTCATGCCGGCGTGCGACCCAGCACGGACGGGACGCACCACTGACGGGACAGGACGACACAGTCATAATTTCAGTTTTTCTAGTTTTCCACGGCAAGCTCGCGCGCTAAGCCATGCCTGCTTGTGCATTGAATTCCGATGACCGTCACGTTTCCCGCGACACGCTGGTTCACCTACCTTCCGTCTATATTTACTGTTTCCCGGCCTTCTCCGGTGGCACCATCACCCAACTCGCCCTATCCTCATAAGCCCCCACCAGCCCGATGTCGCTCGCCACTTATCCTCGCTCTCGCCACGTCCGCCATGCCCCGCCGGTCCGCGATAGGCGACGCCGGAGGCGGTCACCGCCGGAACTAGTGTTCGGTTTTTCACCGGAAGGAAGACGGAGGGAGGAGGCATTCTATCGGTCTTTAGATGGCAATGAGGAGGTCGAGGACTTGTTGGAGCGCGACCGCCTGTCGGAGGAGCAGCGTATCACCGATTTGCACCGCCAGCGGGGCATGGAGCAGCAGCGCACCGCCGCTTTGAGACGCGAGCAGAGCGCCCGCGACTGGGCCGACTACGTGGAGGCCGGCGCCCGGCAAATAGCCCTAGAGGCTGTCGGGCACGCAAGCGTGTGCAACGCCGAATTTTACTACCAGCTCGTCAAGTGGGTTTCCCGCTTAGAAGCCGAAGCTTCGGTGGACCACGCCGGCATGGAACGGGCCAACGCGCACGAGCAACGTGCCCTATCGCACCTCCGGCAAGTCCAAGGTGAGGAGGAGGACGTCGGTGCCGGCATTTAGTGTGTACTGCAGATGGCGGCCGACATCGTCTAGTTAGCTAAGAGTAAGTTAGTACTTGTACACTACTAGAGTATTAGTGGGAGTAGATAGTTAACTTGGCTATGATGGTTGTCAACATGGAAGTTCAGTACTCTATATCTGGACCAGACCTGTTACTTTGCTCTGAATGTTGAACTTTTCGTTTGAACATATGGAATGGGCTGTTATTTTTTTAAATGGGTTGTATTTGTCCGCCACGGATTTAGAAGCTGACTTGTGGGCCTACCAGGTTGACGCGTACACAATCAGAAGATGATTGTACGTGGAGAGGATGACAGTAGGGACCCACCAAGGTCATGGCAGTACGCAAGCAAGTGCCTCCTTATTTCAAGCCAATAAAAAATGGCTCCTCCTAATGGATTTCTAACATCTGGGTCCCATGCCATTGTCAACGTAGTCAATAAACGAGAGAATTGCACAACGAGCGACTGACACCAGGGACCCAGCAGCTCGCCCAGTTATTTTTGTTTTGGGTTAATTTGATAAATGCCACTCCAAATCTGGTGATTCCAAGAAATGTCACTGCAATTTCCAAACTTTGAAAAATGCCATTTCATGCCATTTCCAGTGGCATTTTTTGAAGTCTGGAGTGGCGTTTTCCAAAGTTTGCAAATTGCACTGGCATTTTTCAAAGTTTGCAAAAATTGCACTGGCATTTTTCAAAGTTCGAAAATTGCTGTGGCATTTTTATGAATCACCATAATTGGAGTGGCATTTATCTAATTTGTGTTTGAGACGGAAGCAGGGTGTCAATTGGGCTGTGCGGGGCACTCTGGCCTGTCTAGGCAGCCTTTTCTTTTATGTTTACCACAGACCAGCCCAGTAGTTTTTTTCGTTCTTTCTGAAAATGGCTAGCCCAGTTATTTTGTGATTTGTCAAGTAAGTCGCTTTGTCATGCCTGTTGGGCTGCAAACTTTCAAGACGAGGAGAGCTTCATTCGGCTGGCCGAGAAAATGGCCTATCAGTAATGAGAAATGGGCTGTACATTTTGAAAACACATCAAACCGGCAATTAGTTTCAAATTCTTTTTTTTCATTTCGAGATTTTAAATTGCATTGATTTTTATGCGTGGACAATTTGTCGGATTTTATATTGATATACATTTATTTTTAAAATCAGTTTGAATGTGACTCAAAATTTCGGGATTAAAAACAGTTTGGACCGCACCAAAATATGCAAAATTTCGTATAATTTTTTAACCGTGGCCACAATATGGGCTGTAATGCTAACAAAAAGAATATGGGATCCAAAAAAACCTTAAGAATTAGCAAATGGGCGATAAATTATTAGAATGGCAGATGGGTCGTATGTTGTTTCCCATATATTTGAGGCTTTCCTAAAAAAAGGTTGACGCACAAGCAGTGACTGTTGGATGTCCATCCAACGGCCATCGTGCTTCTTCAATCTCTACTATTCCTGCTCCAGCCGCTCAAACAAGCGCCAGCGGGACTTCCCGCTCCCTCCTCCCGCGGCCGGCTGTGCTGCCGCGCAGGCCTCACCGCCCCACCGTACTCCCATCGCTGGCCTAGCCATCCCTCTACTCACCCACACCTGTTGTTATTCTCCGGCAACGGCAGTCGAACCAGTGAACCCTCGTACTCCCCACCGCGTGGGCAGCCACTGTCGTGTCTTCCCCGGCTCCGTGTCGTTCCCTTCGTAGGCCTCGCCGTCGTCCACCGCCCGGGTGCTCTCGGCGCTGCGTGGTCAACGTGGTCAACGAACGACATCCATCAGAAGTGGACTATACGTGGAAAGGCTGACAGCTGGGTCCACGGCCGCACATAAGGAAATGCCTCCTTATTACGTGCAAAATAATGATTCCTCCACTTGACATTTGGGACCCATCGGAAGGGCCTCTGTATTTCGCGAAAAAATGTTCCCCCCGCTGACAGCTCGGACCCACCAAATATATCTTCGCACGCAAGGAAGTGCCTCCTTATTGCACACAAAAAAATGAATACTCCCCCTACTAGCTGGGACCCAGCATAGTGGGAGGCTGACTTGTGGGCCTACTAAGTTGACGGGGATGGAGGGCTTTGTCAACTTAGTCAATATGAACGATTCTAGCTCCAGTGACCGTACGATGTCCATCCAACGGCCGTAGTGCTTCTTCAATCTCTGGTCTTCTTTCTCCAGCCGCCCAAACCAGCGCCGGTCGTGCCGCGTGCTCCTGCCTTCCATGGTCGGCTGTGATGCCGCGGAGGCCTCACCGCCCCCTACGACTCCCACTGCTGCCCAAGCCATCCGCCTCTACTCACCCACACCCCCTGTTATTCTGCGGCGACGGCAGCCTCACACCGCAGCCGAACCAGTGAACCCTCGTACTCCTCTCCACGTGGGCTTCCACTGCCGCGTTTTCCCCGGCTCCGCGTCGTCCCCTTCCTAGGCCTCGCCGTCGTCCACCGCCGTGGTGCTCTCGGCGCGGCGTGGTCAACGTGGTCAAGGAACGACTTCCATCGGAAGAGTACTATACGTGGAGAGGCTGACAGCTAGGTCCACGGCCGCAGCAAGGAAGTGCCTCCTTATTACGCGCAAAATAATTATTCCTCCACCTAACAGTAGGGACCCATCGGACGGGCCACCGTATTTCGCGAAAAAAACGTTTCCCCCCTGACAGCTGGGACCCACCAGCTACATCTTTGCACGCAAGGAAGTGCCTGACAGTCGGGACCCACCTGGTCGAAGTGTACGTAGCGTTGTCATTCTGGTCGCGAACATGTACATACATACTAGTCGATGTAGAGGCGCGCACGTGTCGTAGTAGAGGCACGCACGTAGCATGTACACGTACGTACAGCGGCCAGGGTGCAAGAAAGTAAATACGACCACGTACGTACATACCGGCGGGGTCTCGAACGCCTACTCGCGCATACGTATGGCCAGGGCTCGTGTACATGGCTGGGTCGGAACAGAGAAACTGCGTCGTCGTCGTGTTCATGGGGGGCCAACCGGCTGGGTCGGAACGGAATGCGTCGTCGTGTTCATCGGGAGCCAACCGGCTTGGACGGAACAACCGATGGAAACGAGGCCTAGCGTACCGCAGAACGGAGGAAACAGCCTTGTGTTCGACCGGCCACGGTCGAAACGGGATCCTATTCATCAGGAGGGGTCTGGCGTACCGCAAAACGGAGGAAACGGACCTCCTATGGTCGAAACGGGGTCCTGTTGATCGGGAGGGGTGTGGCGTACTGCAAAACGGAGGAAACGGACTTGTGGCTACGGTCGAAACGGGGTCCTGTTCATTGGGAGGGGTGTGGTGTACTGCAAAACGGGACTCCACGGGATACTGTTCATCTCCACCGTCGACCTCCTCCAGCCTCCACGGGCTACTGTTCATCCACCGTCGACCTCCTCCAGCATCCACCTGCGACTGTTCATCCACGGGCTCCTGTTCATCCAGCCTCCACCGCTCGTCCACCGACTACTGTTCAACCAGCCCTCTCCACGGGGGTCCTGTTGAACCACCCCTCCACGGGCTACTGTTCATCCAGCCCTCCACCGGCTACTGTTCAACCAGCCCTCCACCGGCTCCTGTTCAACCAGCCCTCCACGGGGTCCTGTTCATCCAGCCCTCCACGGGGTCCTGTTCATCCACCGGCTCAATCGATCGGGGTACTGTTCATCCAGCGGCAACGGCCTCTACTACCACGGGTTCCTGTTCATCCAACCCCCACCGGGAACTGTTCATCCAAACCCCCCAACAACGCTCCCTGTTCATTCAGAGGCAGCATCGATCGGCTTCAGTTAGCAGCAGTAGCGAAGGAATCGCTCGATCGGGTTCAGTTAACAGCCATCGATCGATCGCTCAGGTTCAGTAACGCGTAGCCTGCAGTGCAATCGCTCGGGTTCAGTTAGAGCGAAACGCCTCACACACACGCGCGTAGGTACGAGAGAAACGCGCATCGCTCGGCCCCCGACCACCCACCGTAACCGGGAACTCCCCCGATATTTACCTCGCCCTCGCTTCTACCACGGTTTTCTCCGTCATGGACGGCCCAAAGAATGTCATGCAGCTGCGTCTCCGGCCCGCCCAGGACGAAAAGCCCATTTTCTGTCATGATTTTTTGTCATAGAAGTAGGATCCCACCACATCTATGATGATACCGGGTTTTGTCACAATTATCGTCATAGAAGTGTCATAAGTATGACATACATTTTTTTCGTTCGGCCCAAAATGTCACGGATGTGTCTTTTTTTTGTAGTGCATGTTCAAGTAGAGGGTACAACGGGTTGCGGGAGAGTGGACCGCTGTAGATAGATGTAGGAAGGTGATGAAGATGTTGGTGAAGATGACGGAGGTGTTGGTGTAGATCATTGTCGCGATGATGGCCCCGGCGGCGTTTCGGCGCAACCGGGAGAGAGGGGGAGAGAGCCCCCTTCTTCTTCTTATTCCTTGACCTTCCCCTAGATGGGAGAAGGGTTTCCCCTCTGGTCGATGGCCTCCATGGCGGCGGAGGGGTGAGAGCCCCTCCGAGATTGGATCTGTCTCTCTGTCTCTCTCTGTTTCTGCGTTCCAAATTCTGGCCTTTCACCGTTTCTTATATTCCCGGAGATCCGTAACTCCGATTGGGCTGAAATTTGGACACGATTTTTATCCGGATACTGGCTTTCTTGCGGCAAAAGAAGGACACCAACCGCCTTACGGGGTGGCCACGAGGGTCAGGGGTGCGCCCCCAGCCTCGTGGCCCCCTCTGGCATCGTCTCGCGTTGATTCTTCTTCCCAAAAATCACATATATTCCAAAAAAAAATCTCCGTACATTTTTATCCCATTTGGACTCTGTTTGATATGGATTTTCTGCGAAACAAAAAACATGCAACAAACAAGAACTGGCACTGGGCACTGGATCAATATGTTAGTCCCAAAAATAGTATAAAAAGTTGCCAAAAGTATATGAAAGTTGTATAATATTGGCATGGAACAATAAAAAATTATAGATACGACGGAGGCGTATCAGTACCCAACAGTCTCCTTTGGGTATCCTATGAAGACGCATTTCTCCGATTTGGGTTCGAGCTTATCAGGTTGAAGCTTTTTCACATAAGAATCGCAGCCCCAAACTGTAAGAAACGACAGCTTAGGTTTCTTGCCAAACCACAGTTCATATGCTGTCGTCTCAACGGATTTAGATGGTGCCCTATTTAACGTGAATGCAGCCGTCTCTAAAGCATAACCCCAAAACGATAGTGGTAAATCGGTAAGAGACATCATAGATCGCACCATATCTAATAAAGTATGGTTACGACGTTCGGAAACACCATTACGCCGTGGTGTTCCAGGTGGCGTGAGTTGCGAAACTATTTCACATTGTTTCAAATGAAGACCAAACTCATAACTCAAATATTCACCTCCACGATCAGATCGTAGAAACTTTGTTTTCTTGTTACTATGATTTTCCACTTCTGTCAAAGGAGTTCGTTCTAAATCTCTCGCTGGATCATCTTCAAGATTTAGTCACTTCATTTTGTGCAACAAATCGAATAAAAGGTTTCAACACGCTTGATTACTGTCTGGAAAGGATGGTAGCTCAGGGTGTCATAACTGAAGAAGCCTATAACAGTGCAAAAGTGAACTTTCATGTATGTTTTCTGATATTCTGTGCACTCAACAGACTCTGAACTAGTTTTCTTTTTGTTTGAAGTAGTTACATGTCGTTTGTACACCCAACATTGTCTTGAACAGTGCATGACCTATAATGGTTGTTTTATTGCAGAGTTTCCAAAGATATCGCATAAAGGAATTTGAGAAACTCAACACAGCCAGAGTTGAAGAGGCTCGTGAGCTATTGGAGGATGGAATAGCCCTCATTGGGAATTTCAGAATCACAACCGATTATCATAGGCTTGGTCCCAATGATATCTACGACATTCCTAAGGGGGCAACATTCGAAACAAATCCTGCAGGGCAGGCCTGTTCCCATTGCGTGGTGATTGTTGGTTACGGCAGGACAAGTGATGGGCTGTCATAGTATATCTTTCAAAATTCGTACGGTAAAAAGTGGGGAGACGATGGTTTTGGCCGAGTAGCTTGTAGTTGTCTCAAATATCTGTACCGTGCTAGTGTTTAGGTTATCGAGTACTGCAGGATGGTGCTCATGTTAAAAGTGACACTGATATAGAATACCCACGCTTTTTGTAAAGCAGCCATCTGACAGGAGTTCTTGACAGCCCTCATACATGTGGTTGTAGATGTTTCAGTTATCACAGATTTGGAGCCTCGCTGTAATGTCAGATGTACTGATGGAGAGCAATAGGAGTATCTTATAGCAGAGTTGGAGCCTCACTGTAATGTCTGCTTAATTGCAGAGAGCTGCAGAACTTATGTCAGTCAGTTGAATTTAGCAATGCCTTGTCTTTCATTTTTCTGTACATTCTAGCTGGTGATTCCCAGCATTTTTCATTATTGTGTTGAATTTTATGGAGCGTCCAACAGACTAGCAGGCTTGGCTGGCAGTAGGATTTTTTAGTTAAAGTAGAAATTAGCTTGCATATGTAAGGATTTATTTTGCGCTGTTAGATATATAATCGTTCTGTTTCCGTGAGATTAATGCCTGCTGCTTATTCGTATAATCTAGCAAGAACAATCAGCACATATAGCAACTTTTGCGTTTTTATTCAGTTTGTTGGGCTTATAATAGCAACCAACTATCATGCTTTGCTTGATGACGTTGTGACATTTTATTTTATACTTGTATGCATTTTATTTTTTGCAAAAAAGTTGTTTTTTAAGGTAGTAACACTTACAGTGCAAAGCCTATCATATATTCTCGGTACTCATTACACATCACAAGGTAACAGGATTACTAAGATGGCATGCATCAATGAGGTCCTGTTCATAGATTTCAGGAGAGGTGTTCCTGAATCTCTAACCTGACTTGCAAAATGGCTCACTCTTACGCACAGATAAAGCTCCTCGGCGTTTTGTTTTGAGCTAATGCCATGTGAAGATTGCAGATAAAATTCCACTCTTCAGTATGTATGGATTATTTTGACTGTAATCCTCTCAGTTCACTTGTTGCTCAAACTCCTCTGTATCCTCTTTTTAAATTAAATTAGTAAACTTACAAATAGATGTTCGCATTGGACAATATAAGACATAAATTACAACGAAAGAGGGGCTTGAACCCCAAAAGACCGTTACAACTTACAAAGATGTAGTAGCATTAATCCACACCCTTTGTTTTGAAGGGCTAGTCACTACCGACTTGATAATAGGGCAATATTCTTGCGGGCTTTTAGAGGCCGAGCTCTAGGGAGCTAGTTTTGAAAGAACAAATTACTACAGTGTGAATTTTTTTGTGAACAATCACACATGTGTCTTACGTGGAACTACGTATGTGTGAAAATTCATAACCATATACTTCCACACATGGCGTACAGAAAAAAGCCAAAACGTATTTTTAAGATGGGCCAATTTCTTTTGTTCGGCTGAATTTTTCTTTTTTGTACAGCCTACAAAATACAAAAAAATCAAATGATTTTTCACAAGCCAGTGAAAAAAGATGTTTCCACGGAATTCTTTTCAAATTGTTTTGAAACTTGAAAATATGACTTTTCAATTTTTTTAAATACAAAGCTCCCCGGAGCTCGGCCTTCATTGGTATTTTCCGAATATTCTCTCCCTTTTCACACCAAGTAAAGAGAATATCTCGCACCAAGTAAAATTTGAAATACTGCGACTCCCAGTCCAGGTTTAAAATACGCAAATCAGGAGTTTCTTAGGACACATCATCCTATACTCATTCAGTTACAATAATTTATTACGCCGATTCAAGCATAATTTTAGTTAATATTAAAGATACATATTACAATAACATGTCACATGCATCACCTCTTGCAACGGTACTTCTCGAAAAGGAACTTGCTTGTCAGACCATCAGCATATAGTAGACCAAGACCAAACAGATTAGTTGGTGGATAGATTCCTCTCATCACATAAAACAGTCATCATCACTGTCCAGCTCCTCCAAGTGAAAAATCATCTCATTATGTCCACCCAAGTAGCCACCGCCCGAGGGATGCCTAAGCTCCTTTGCTCGATCATCGCACCCGAAACAATGACCTTGTTGATGCGTGGAAAAATATATGTACACATTAGCACATGATATGACTAACGGAAAATCATGGAGATTCCACCAAGTATATAGTTACCAACTTACCATAATTGTTTTCTTCCAAAGGTGTGCAGAGAACAACATCCTCTTCCTGTGTGCAGTCAGGTCGCATCTCAGCAAAGAACATAGTATGTCTGCCATCTGAACCTTTCACCAGAAAGTTGGAGTGCACATATAGTGCTGCGCATCCATCGACTTGATTACTCTCTTTCTCTTCCACAAATTCCAACTCAGAGAGCTGAAATAGAAGCGGTCGACACATGTGAGTATAACAGACCGGTCAGCAGTAAATCGCATGATCTGCATGGATGTTCTAGCCAACCATGAGTAGTAAAAATAATGAACTACAACAGCAGTTTAGTTCCATAATAACTCAAACACACCTTAATACGGGTCGTTAAGCAAAAAAAGCAAGCAAACATAAATATTTGATTATGATTTATTTTGGCATACCTGAATGTTGTTTCGCTTGGCATACGTGTTGAGCGCTATGACCAAGCCCTTGCGCTTACGCTCTTGTCTGCGTTTCAGCTTCTCATCAGGGGACGGTGACTTGGGCCTGAGACTGAACTGACGTTTGGCGTCAGCTACCCACAGATCACCAAACTCCTTGAGAGTAATCGATGATGGTCTAGGAACGGGACCATCCCCTATCTGCAGTCTGGCAGAGCCGTCACTGCATGCATGGACATAGAGAAATTATGATGTAAACACAATGGAGCCAAGGTTGCCTGAGCTAATTAGAAGACATGGCGATTAAGAGTCTTCTCTAAATAAGCCCTTACATTACTACACCAAACTGGCTGTTATAATGTAATGTTCAATAGTCTAAGTTCTATCCCCCCCCCCCCCCCCCCCCCCCCACACACACACACACACTCACAGACACAGACAGCCCGAAAATCTAAGGCTTATTTTGTTTGGTCTAAGATAAAAAATCACTGTATGGATACTAATCTATTGGCATTCACTTTATGTCATACGTTTCATCAAGCTCTTGATTGCATCTTAAGTTCTTCAAATATTATTGATTCCTTCATACTAGATCAAATGTGAAGTACGATATCCCCAAAGTTGCATATATGAAAGTAGTGTCATCCACACAAAAAAAAGAGTAGTGTCTGCATACGTACATCCAAAATTCTCCAGAAACACAACAGGTTGCGTTGGCGGACGACATGGCCACCGACCGATGGAGCACTCCTGCTTCAGATCAGATATATAATTAACAGCAGGAATAAGCGAAACCCCTTTGGGGGTGGCGGATCCCCACCGGGTAAATCACAAGGACGGCGGTACCTGTACTGTAACTGGAGCGAGATATGGAGAGGGCGGGTGGTGAGGAAGGAGGAGATCGCCGGCGGTGAGATCAAACCGCCTCCGCCGCCGAGACCTAGATGGATTTCTCTGTTGCCTTTTCTTTCCTCTGGTGGACTGGACTGGAGAACGCGTTTAGCGCTGGCAAAAACGGTTGCGACGGCTGTGCGCGGAAATTTTGAACATTTCTTAAATATAGCAAAAGAGCCTGTGCGTTGCAACGGGAGAATGCAAGGCCTGAACAGGCTCGAAGGCATAGATATTCTAATTGTGCAATATTATCAAACATGTCAAATATGTACCTTTAGGATCCTCGTACACGTCAGATAGCATTGCCGATTTTTGTTAACGTTTAACTCACTTCTCTTCTTCTTATTCCACCCATTATCTCTGTCGCCCAATTCAAGATTGTCGCTATAAGCAATGGTACATCCGACATGCAATACCGACGGGTATTGAGGAGGAAATATAGAAAGTATAAAAAAAGAGCATTCTAAGGGCGATTGGAGTCGAGAAAGTCGATAAAATCCTGGAGATAAAATGTTACGTATGGTATAAAAAGAGTCATTCTGCTTCCGCTCGTTTGATTTTCAAAGACGGGTCGCCATTCATCATCATGGTGGTGACATAACTCGACTCTGGTGCTTTTGCACAGGAAGAACAACATGTTGGTCAGCGAGGGTTGCGGATGAGTATGGTGTCTTGTGTCTGGGAGTGGCGAGATAATAAATCTCATACCTGTGTATGATGAAGCTGGTGCCTGACCCGTCTTTGTCGAGAACTCGAGATAGAAGGTGAGGTTGTGTAGCTTTGTACCTAATGTACACCTTACCGTTGCCGTCATCAGGGCCTAGATGCCGCCACCATAGGCCTTGCCTCTACAAGGTACCGCATCTGACAATGCAATTTGTGGACGCCGTTTTCAAGTCTGTTCTCTATTGCAGACTCTCACCACCATCGCTCGCTCGCAGAGGTCAGCGACATGTCCCTGACATGGAAAAGCATTACTACTTTATAAATAGGTAGTTCTGATTCAATGGAAGAAAAACAGATGATGTATGCATCCAATAAGCTATTACTTTGAGAAGAGTGTAGAATAGCGCTGCACCTTCTTGTTGGGCCAGCGCACAAATCTCTTAGTCGGTTCATCTGCAAAGCACCAGCCCGCCATGGATCCAGCATGTCAGCTTCCAACAGTCCGGCGTCATCCTGTTTGTCTTTCTTGCCGTTGGCTTGCCTCGTACAGTTTTCCTTTTCTAGATAAATCACACCTAAATCCGTCAAAGCTAGCTTCTTCCAGCAGACAAATACGTTCCAAAAAATACAGAGCATCAGGTCATGTGGTAGAGATGAATTGGTCTGGTGCCACCAACGAAACACAGAAGCAACACATCGCTAGAGAAACTGAGAGAGGGGAGCATGCATGGAAGTACGACAAAATTTAATCACCCGGGTTCACCTAAATTACCTCGAAAGTATGAATCGGCAGTCCTTAGCGGAACTGGTGCATGTATCCAGACGAAAAAAAAACACATATATATTGAGCAGCTTCATGGATAATCAAAGACGCAGATGGCTACGCCTCAAGTATATCAATCTCACAAAATCCACAACAAATTTCCCAACTCTGTACTCGATCCAAAGAACCCGCACACTATCTATAGGAGTTGGCGCGCGCGAACCTTTTTTTGCTGTCGGAGGAGGAAATCCGGCGCCAGCGGTCACGACGACCGTGACGGCCACCATGGTCTCCGTGCTCTACTCTGCAGGAACTCCATTGATGCATGTTGCTCCCTGGCATGGATTCCCCCATTGGCCACAAGAAAGAGGGACCAAGGCCTGGTGAAGCGAGATGGGCAGATGTTCAGGAGGAGGCGACCGAGGATGCAGAGGACCAGGCCGTCGGAATCACGGGAATCGCTGGAGTGTAGCAGACTGCAACCACCCGTACGCCATCTACATCAGGGGGCGGCGGTGGCGGCGAGAAGCCCTGAGCCTCGTACAGGGCCGGTCCTGAGATTTTCGGGGCCCGGGGCGAGACTAAAACCCGGGGCCCTTAATGTAGACATAATAGCGATAAAAATTAATCTGCATATGTATGAAATATTGCCAATAACACCTACATGCATCCAAAATCAGTATATATATCAAATAATTTACACATATTACCTAAAAATGTCCTAATCCATCATGTGCTGATGATCTCTGATTCGTGCTAATGGTAGACATGAAGATCTTATAGTTGAAGCAAAAAACTTTGTCAACCTTTGGAATAAACTCCTACTAATGCTAGACTTGAAGGTCTTACAATGGAAGCAAAAAGCTTTGTCGACATCTTTTGAATAAACTAGTCATTTTATCATGTTCCTCCCCATCTCTTAATTTCCTATGATAATGACCATATGAAAAACATCTTCCTGCATCATGTAGATGGTATGGCATTTTCTGTCCTCTCTCATAGACCCTTTCTCAAGTAAGATGTTTCTTGTATTTTTATCAAGATTATCCTAATTTTTTCATAAATATCAGTAGCATAAACTGGTTGTTCATGATCACTAGCTGACTGTACATGTACATCCAATGAATTACCTACATACTCAGAGGTCAGAGCACCTTACGTTGTTATCGTTGCTGTTGGTGTCGATATTTTCTTCTCGCTGATCAAGTTCTTAATTGCCATTAGTTGGTTGCCCTTCCTCTATGGAATGCCAACTCTCTTAGAAAAAATTATGAATATTTCTACTCTGTGATTGTACTAATTCATCCACAACTTTCTTATGGATGACAGGATATATAAGACACAATGCTGAAAATAAATAAATAAATTGCATCAATTGACAATTGTTGAACAGTACCGATGTGTCGGCTATTCATCTAATAAACTAGGAACCTCAATATGAATAGAAGATATACCTCGGATGGTCGAATCGTTGACGGACGGAGAGCAAGGCAGGGCTTCGACGGCCCCATGGAGGCAGGGAATTGAAATCGGCGGTTGATCTGAATTAGTGAGGAAATTTTGTTTTAGAAGGAAAGGGCCGCTGAGAAATTGGGAATCGCTGCGTGAACTGCGTGCGAGATGGAAGAAGGGATCAATCTGTTTCTTTTTTATCGACATGCACGAACTAATCAAGGAAAGAATCGGAAAGGATCAATCAGTTCATTTTTTTAATGTGCACGTAGTAACTAGGAACGACCGAATCGATCGCTGGCTTCCTTCCTAGCGGCAAATATGTTGGACCATCGTGCGTACGATCCATCGTGCTGCCTGAGGCCCAGCCGTCTAGTCCACAGAATTTTTTTGATGACCGGAAATATGTTGGACCATAGCTAACATGTGTATACCTAGGGAGGGGCCCCTCGATCTTGGGGGCCCGGGGCGGCCGCCCCCCTGCCCCCCTCAGGGCCGGCCCTGGCCTCGTAACCAAGCCGGCCGGCTCGTGCCCTATGAGATCCGGACTGCGTCACGCCGCCGCTGCTTCCTTTTTTTTATTTGTCACGCTGCCGCTGCTTCCGTCCAATGGTTCGCGTGAAACCCAGAAGCGACACGTGCGTGTCTGGCCGTATATTTAGATATGAGCATAGAAAATTTACGGAATCCTGAGTCGTAACCTTTTCAGTCACGGTGTAGATCGCTGGTTTTCCAAGTAAGCAACTTCCGGTTTTGCACGACGGAGGAGCGAGAAACGACATACAACAACGGACGGGTAGACGCAAGAAAAATTATTGGTACATGATCACATGAATAGTACCACCTCGTTTATATTATAATTTTGTCCATATAAATCGTAAAAGCGTATTATGACATGAGAAGAAAGCGCATTGTGACGGTGAACCCGACAAAGTCAATCCGTGCTTTATTATTAGGGAGAGATAGTATATGATGAATTTGTTTCCAAACACATGTTTAAAAAAATCAATACGTGCTAAATATTTTTCAAATACATTGTATTTTTCTAAAATGTCATGATATATTTGTGAAACACATCAACATTTTTTAAAATATCACGTACATTTTGTGACTGATATTTTTATTGAATTGTCAAAACATATTTTTTACATTGTATAACATTTAAAAACTGCATGATTTTTTTATGAAATGTGTGAACGTTGTTTTTGAATGCTATCCATATTTTTTAAAATATACAGGAGAATTTTTTTTAACACGGCATGAATATTTCTTGAACACGCAATGATATTTTTTAATTTAAATGGTAGTACCATATTTCAGAAATGTATTGCTTTAAAAAAAACACCTGTTACTCTATTGATACCGATAACAATTACAGGTACACTGCTTTGGACCTAAGATCCAAAAAAAGATAAAATAACTCCTATGACTAAGAACCACAATGAAATTTTTTGTAAACACCTTCTTCGCGGTATCAATCTTTCCTCAAAGAAATACTCCAAAGACTTCGGTAAAGAGGCTGCAATTAGACTGGAGGAATGATGTTGTCAGCATCAAGAAGGGCGTGGCTTCGCTGAAGCGTGGAGTCCAGACAACCCAGTTTGGGCCGGCCCACGGTCACTTCGCTCTTTTTTCCTTTTTCTGGTCTTTTCTTTTCTTATTTTTCTGTTTCTATTTCTTTTACTTTCTTTTCCATTTTATTTATTTTTGGTGTATTATAAAAAAATTCATTGCATATTACAATTTTTTCATCATATATTAAGAAAATGTTCACAGTATACTACAAAATGTCCATCATGCATTATAAAAATGTTCACCGTATATTAGAAATTGTTCAAAAATTATGCAAATGTTCACTGTGTGTTTTGAAATTTGTTCAATATATATTACACAAATGTTCAATGTATTAAAAAATTGTTCAACGTATATTACAATATGTTCAATGCGTATTCGAAAATTGTTCAATGTATATAATCACATTTTTTCAACAATGTTCATCGTATATAAAAAAGATTCATCATGTATTATTACAATGTTCATTGTATATCAAGAAAATTTCCATCGGATATTAAGAAAATGTTCAATGTGTATTTTTAAAATAAAAACCGAACAAAAAACCGCCCTATATAGTAAACTGGATGTTATAGTATGGGCCGTTACAGTAAACCCGACACGACACTCAAACCAACTAAAAACGGAGAGAAAATGAAATAAAATATCGCTCACAGGGAGAGTGGGCCGGCCAAGCGCGTGCGCCCGTGGGAAGTTACCTCCTTTTGACGCACGCGGGCGTTACACAGCCACACAGGTGCTCCCGTCTAAGACGACGTGAAACAAAGCACTGCCCCCGGGTGGGTACATATGTGTGTACATGTTCCGCCACAGAGAGGAGAAACATTGGTCAAAATTATGAAGTATAGTTTCAGCCAAAAGTTTGCATGTGTTCTTTTTCTTTTTTGAGATGTAAGTTCATATGTTTCTTTGCGAAAAGTTCTCTTCCAGCAGGGGATGTTCTACTTGAGAGGAATATGGCCACGACAAGTAGTTGTGCAGTTTGCGGGGAAGATGAGTCATGGCGTCACTTCCTGCTAGAGTGCACCATGCAACGTTGTAGACGGAAACAAAAAAATGTCTACTGAATATCGAGTTGAAATTGTAGAGCTTGAAGACTCATGAAGCCACCACGGGCACCTCGGTATAGACGGGAACACCTCCTCTCACAGGAAGACAATTCGCATTAATGAGACACCGAGGCATCAAACTTGAGGTCTGATCTCTGGTGCGGCTGGGGTACCTCTTGTCGGAGTTAATTCCGGTGAATCTCGGATAAGGGGTCCCGAGCTCTAGCCTAAGTACGATGGTAGCAAGAGATGCAAGGTTTTTTTTACCCAGGTTCAGGCTCTCTCGAAGAGATAATACCTACGTTCCTGCTTTAGTTGTAGTGACTGGGGTGAAATACAAAGTACATGTGTTTCTACCACGAGATTTTATGTGTCCTCTATGCGCCCTACCCCCTGGTTTATATAGGCACAAAGGGGTCTAGGGTTACAGATATGTCAACTACGTGTAGATCGTGGTGTAGACGACTTTTGATCTTGGAGTGCGCGCGCCAAGCCTTCGGGAATCCACCTTGTGTACGCCGTGGGTCGTTTGGGTGTGGCCTATTAGTGAATCACCAGGGAGCTCCGTTGCCCGACACACTGGTCGGGGGACGACGTGGTGAGTACACCATCAGTAGCCCCTGAACCGGTCTTAGAAGTCAGGGACGCTCCTCGGTTCTTCCTGTAAAGGCCTCAGCTTGGGGTGGATTGTCCGGAGGCACGCCATTTTGGGCCGGCCCACGGTCACTTCGCTCTTTCTTCATTTTTCTGGTTTTTTCTTTTCTTATTTTTCTGTTTCTGTTTCTTTTATTTTGTTTTCCATTTTTTTATTTTCGTGTAATATAAAAAGTTCATTGTGTCTTACAACTTTTTTCATCATATATTAAGAAAATGTTCACAGCATACTATAAAATGTCCATCATGCATTATAAAAATGTTCATAGTATATTAGAAAATGTTCACAAATTATGCGAATGTTCACTGTGGGCGTGTTTGGTTGCCCGCATGCAGCCCAACCAGGCCCGCGCGGGATGTGCGCGACCTGTTTGGTTGCCTGGGCTGCATGCGGTTTGTGGCCCGCACTGACCTTAAAGCAGCCTGGCCCGGCGGAAACTGCCGAATCGGCAGTTTCTCGCGAGCCTGGCAGGGCACAGCCACGCGTGCGAGGCAGTTGCACGCCTCGGGCAGCGCGGGAGATGGTGGGGACGTCTCATAACTCGCCCCCACTCTTCTGTCACTGCCCCAGTCGCACTGTTCCCACCGCTCCCTCTCTCCCTCACCACCCCTCCCTCTCCTCTTCTTCGATGGCTCCGCCTCGCCCACCGTCGCGCCGTCCTCTGACCCCCGTCGACCAGTGCATCGCCAGCATCCAGGAGCGCTGGCTGGCCGGGCTCCAGAACTTGGGTCGGGACCTGGCGTCGGTGCTGCGAGCGCCGTCCCCCATCTGCTGCCGGCCACCACCAACGCCGACCAATGCGGTGCCGGCCGTTCCTACTCCGCCGCCGATTCTGGACCTCGTGGTCCTGGGCTCGGCGCCGTCAAGGGAGCCGCCGCTTGTTGGGACCCCGTTGGGCAGGTTTTTTTTCTTGACCCCCGTCCAAGGGTTTTCTCCTGTCAGCGGGCTGTCCTCCTCGACCTCCGGCGTGGCGATGAGCACGGGGCCGATGCCGCAGGCCGTCGCCAGGGCTGACTCCTCCTCTGCTCTGCCACCTCTCTCCTTCCCGCCGGGGTTTTCACCCCGGCCTCGGTTCGTTGCGACTGTGCGTGCTTCGGTGAGTCAAACCCCCTCAATGCTTGCTCGTAGATGTAGATTAGGGGTTTATTTCTTAGGCATGTGCTAGTAGTTAGTGGATTGAATAGGATTAGATAGGATTCGAGTAGATCTGATTGGATGCGATCCCAATCGAATCCAATCGGACCGATCTGTTCTTGTTTCGTACAGTGTGTGTCCTAGGATAATTTTCTTCTGCTACTGCTAGTGTGTCCTAGGATCCGTGTTCATGCTAGAATCCCCAATGGTAGTGTGCTTTGCTAGGATCTGTGTTCATGTCAGGGTCTTGCTAGGATGTGTGTTCATGCAAATGGCATGTTCATGTTCAAGCTAGGATCATGTTCATGTTGTTGATCATGTTGCTAACATACATGTTCAAGCTAGGGTTTGTGTTGATTGTTATACGTGCATGTAGTAGGACCATTTTAGGATGCTGCCAAATGTGCATGGCTGCACATGGGTGCTATTGGCACTTGCTGTTGCTATTTTTAGATGTTTCCATGTTTAGGATAGTGCACTGATGAGTGGCAGTTGCAGAAAAGCAGATGCCACTGATCAGTGGACTTGCCCAACAGCAAGTGCCACTGATCAGTGGCATTCTCCCATGGGCAAATGCCACTTATCAATGGCACTTGCTGTTGGGCAAGTCCACTGATCAGTGGCATTTGCCCAACAACAAGTGCCATTGATAAGTGGCATTTGCTCAAAGAGTTTGTGCACTGATTAGTGGCATTTGCTCTTGGGAAAATGTCTCTGATCAGTGCCATTTTGCAAAGAGTTTGTGCACTAATACTTGTCATCTTACCTGAGAAGATATTGAAGACTGACTGGGATGTGGCGGGTGGAGGAGCTCAGGTGGTGGCCGGAGCTGAGGGCGCTGAGGATTTCATCCCCATGAACAGGTGGCTCAGGACGGTGGACCTGCCTGGCAGGATCGCCTTCATGAGCCTGCCTCGTTCAAGGGGACAATCTCCGAGGAAGGGCCACGAGGAGGGGGCCCAGGAGCCGCTGCGCTTCTACCAGCAGATCAAGGACAACGAGGACCTCGCCATGCTCGTCGTCCCTCGCAAGTTCGTGGAGGTGATGAACACCTGGCTGGCCATCAAGCGGCTCCCGCGCGTGGTCAGGCTGTCGGTGAACAAGTGGTGCGTGTTCTGGGTGCCGGTCCAGAACTTCGAGGAGCACATGGTGCTTGGTCGGGGCTGGAACTACTTCTGCCACCGCCACCGGATCGTCCCCGACGACCTCATCGTTGTGCACATCTCAGGACTCGGACTGAAGGTTCAGATCTACAACCACGACTCCTCGGTCATGTGCAGGTTTCTTTGCAGCAGGCACAACTGCGTTGGTGACATCGAGCATGCTATGTAGTTAAGTTAAGTAAGGTGTTAGTGTTGAACTTTTATGGTGTTTGGCTAGACTTATGGTACTTGTTGGGGAACGTAGCAATTTCAAAAAATTTCCTACGCACACGCAAGATCATGGTGATGCATAGCAACGAGAGGGGAGAGTGTTGTCCACGTACCCTCGTAGACCGAAAGCGGAAGCGTTAACACAACGCGGTTGATGTAGTCGTACGTCTTCACGATCCGACCGATCAAGTACCGAACGCACGGCACCTCCGAGTTCAGCACACGTTCAGCTCGATGACGTCCCTCGAACTCCGATCCAGCCGAGTGTTGAGGGAGAATTTCGTCAGCACGACGGCGTGGTGACGATGATGATGTTCTACCGACGCAGGGCTTCGCCTAAGCACCGCTACGATATTATCGAGGTGTAATATGGTGGAGGGGGGCACCGCACACGGCTAAAAGATCGTTGATCAATTGTGTGTGTAGAGGTGCCCCCCTGCCCCCGTATATAAAGGAGCAAGGGGGAGGCCGCCGGCCTAGGGAGGAGAGGCGCGCCAGGAGGAGTCCTACTCCTACCGGGAGTAGGACTCCCCCCTTTCCATGTTGGACTAGGAGAGGAAGGGGGAAGAGGTGGAGGGGAGGAAGGAAGGGGGGCGCCGCCCCCCTCTCCTTGTCCTATTCGGACTAGGGGGGGGGGGAGGGGCGCGCGGCCCTGCCCTGGCCTCCTCTCCTCTCTTCCACCTAGGCCCACTAAGGCCCATTAAGTTACCGGGGGGTTCCGGTAACCTCCCGGTACTCCGGAAAAATCCCGATTTCACCCGGAACACTTCCGATGTGCAAACATAGGCTTCCAATATATCAATCTTTATGTCTCGACCATTTCGAGACTCCTCGTCATGTCCTTGATTACATCCGGGACTCCGAACAACCTTCGGTACATCAAAACATATAAACTCATAATATAACTGTCATCGTAACGTTAAGCGTGCGGACCCTACGGGTTTGAGAACTATGTAGACATGACCGAGACACCTCTCCGGTCAATAACCAATAGCGGAACCTGCATGCTCATATTGGTTCCCACATATTCTACGAAGATCTTTATCGGTTAGACTGCATAACAACATACGTTGTTCCCTTTGTCATCGGTATGTTACTTGCCCGAGATTCGATCGTCGGTATCTCGATACCTAGTTCAATCTCATTACCGGCAAGTCTCTTTACTCGTTCCGTAATACATCATCCCGCAACTAACTCATTAGTCACAATGCTTGCAAGGCTTATAGTGATGTGTATTACTGAGTGGGCCCAGAGATACCTCTCCGACAATCGGAGTGACAAATCCTAATCTCGAAATACGCCAACCCAACAAGTACCTTTGGAGACACCTGTAGAGCACCTTTATAATCACCCAGTTACGTTGTGACGTTTGGTAGCACACAAAGTGTTCCTCCGGTAAACGGGAGTTGCATAATCTCATAGTCATAGGAACATGTATAAGTCATGAAGAAAGCGATAGCAACATACTAAACGATCGAGTGCTAAGATAACGGAATGGGTCAAGTCAATCACATCATTCTCCTAATGATGTGACCCCGTTAATCAACTGACAACTCATGTCTATGGCTAGGAAACATAACCATCTTTGATCAACGAGCTAGTCAAGTAGAGGCATACTAGTGACACTCTGTTTGTCTATGTATTCACACATGTATTATGTTTCCAGTTAATACAATTCTAGCATGAATAATAAACATTTATCATGATATAAGGAAATAAATAATAACTTTATTATTGCCTCTAGGGCATATTTCCTTCAGTCTCCCACTTGCACTAGAGTCAATAATCTAGATTACACAGTAATGATTCTTACACCCATGGAGTCTTGGTGCTGATCATGTTTTGCTCGTGGAAGAGGCTTAGTCAACGGGTCTGCAACATTCAGATCCGTATGTATCTTGCAAATTTCTATGTCTCCCACCTGGACTAAATCCCGGATGGAATTGAAGCGTCTTTTGATGTGCTTGGTTCTCTTGTGAAATCTGGATTCCTTTGCTAAGGCAATTGCACCAGTATTGTCACAAAATATTTTCATTGGTCCCGATGCACTAGGTATGACACCTAGATCGGATATGAACTCCTTCATCCAGACTCCTTCATTTGCTGCTTCCGAAGCAGCTATGTACTCCGCTTCACACGTAGATCCCGCCACGACACTTTGCTTAGAACTGCACCAACTGACAGCTCCACCGTTCAATGTAAACACGTATCCGGTTTGCGATTTAGAATCGTCCGGATCAGTGTCAAAGCTTGCATCAACGTAACCATTTACGATGAGCTCTTTGTCACCTCCATAAACGAGAAACATATCCTTAGTCCTTTTCAGGTATTTCAGGATGTTCTTGACCGCTGTCCAGTGATCCACTCCTGGATTACTTTGGTACCTCCCTGCTAAACTTATAGCAAGGCACACATCAGGTCTGGTACACAGCATTGCATACATGATAGAGCCTATGGCTGAAGCATAGGGAACATCTTTCATCTTCTCTCTATCTTCTGCAGTGGTCGGGCATTGAGTCTTACTCAATCTCACACCTTGTAGTACAGGCAAGAACCCTTTCTTTGCTTGATCCATTTTGAACTTCTTCAAAACTTTGTCAAGGTATGTGCTTTGTGAAAGTCCAATTAAGCGTCTTGATCTATCTCTATAGATCTTGATGCCTAATATATATGCAGCTTCACCGAGGTCTTTCATTGAAAAACTCTTATTCAAGTATCCCTTTATGCTATCCAGAAATTCTATATCATTTCCAATCAGCAATATGTCATCCACATATAATATCAGAAATGCTACTGAGCTCCCACTCACTTTCTTGTAAATACAGGCTTCTCCAAAAGTCTGTATAAAACCAAATGCTTTGATCACACTATCAAAGCATTTATT
Source organism: Triticum aestivum (assembly GCF_018294505.1). NCBI lineage: Eukaryota > Viridiplantae > Streptophyta > Magnoliopsida > Poales > Poaceae > Triticum > Triticum aestivum. Next base: position 441,068,755 of record NC_057796.1, read on the forward strand.
CCAACTCCGAGAGGCTTGCACCAGTCCATAAATGGATCGCTGGAGCTTGCACACTTTGTTAGCTCCCTTTGGATCGACAAAACCTTCCGGTTGCATCATATACAACTCTTCTTCCAGAAATCCATTCAGGAATGCAGTTTTGACATCCATTTGCCAAATTTCATAATCATAAAATGCGGCAATTGCTAACATGATTCGGACAGACTTAAGCATCGCTACGGGTGAGAAGGTCTCATCGTAGTCAATCCCTTGAACTTGTCGAAAACCTTTCGCAACAAGTCGAGCTTTATAGACAGTAACATTACCGTCAGCGTCAGTCTTATTCTTGAAGATCCATTTATTTTCAATGGCTTGCCGATCATCGGGCAAGTCAACCAAAGTCCATACTTTGTTCTCATACATGGATCCCATCTCGGATTTCATGGCCTCAAGCCATTTTGCGGAATCTGGGCTCACCATCGCTTCTTCATAGTTCGTAGGTTCGTCATGGTCTAGTAACATAACCTCCAGAATAGGATTACCGTACCACTCTGGTGCGGATCTTAATCTGGTTGACCTATGAGGTTCAGTAATAACTTGATCTGAAGTTTCATGATCATTATCATTAACTTCCCCACTAATTGGCGTAGGTGTTGCAGAAACTGGTTTCTGTGATGATCTACTTTCCAATAAGGGAGTAGGTACAATTACCTCATCAAGTTCTACTTTCCTCCCACTCACTTCTTTCGAGAGAAACTCCTTCTCTAGAAAGGATCCATTCTTAGCAACGAATGTCTTGCCTTCGGATCTGTGATAGAAGGTGTACCCAACAGTCTCCTTTGGGTATCCTATGAAGACACATTTCTCCGATTTAGGTTCGAGCTTATCAGGTTGAAGTTTCTTCACATAAGCATCGCAACCCCAAACTTTAAGATACGACAACTTTGGTTTCTTGCCAAACCATAGTTCATAAGGTGTCGTTTCAACGGATTTTGATGGTGCCCTATTTAGAGTGAATGCAGCCGTCTCTAAAGCATAACCCCAAAACGATAGCGGTAAATCAGTAAGAGACATCATAGATCGCACCATATCTAGTAAAGTACGATTACGACGTTCGGACACACCATTACACTGTGGTGTTCCGGGTGGCGTGAGTTGCGAAACTATTCCGCATTGTTTCAAATGAAGACCAAACTCATAACTCAAATATTCTCCTCCACGATCAGATCGTAGAAATTTTATTTTCTTGTTACGATGATTTTCAACTTCACTCTGAAATTCTTTGAACTTTTCAAATGTTTCAGACTTATGTTTCATTAAGTAGATATACCCATATCTGCTCAAATCATCTGTGTAGGTGAGAAAATAACGATATCCGCCACGAGCCTCAATATTCATCGGACCACATACATCTGTATGTATGATTTCCAATAAATTGTTGCTCTCTCCATAGTTCCGGAGAACGGTGTTTTAGTCATCTTGCCCATGAGACACGGTTCGCAAGTACCAAGTGATTCATAATCAAGTGATTCCAAAAGTCCATCAGTATGGAGTTTCTTCATGCGCTTTACACCGATATGACCTAAACGGCAGTGCCACAAATAAGTTGCACTATCATTATCAACTCTGCATCTTTTGGCTTCAATATTATGAATATGTGTATCACTACTATCGAGATTCAACAAAAATAGACCACTCTTCAAGGGTGCATGACCATAAAAGATATTATTCATATAATAGAACAACCATTATTCTCTGATTTAAATGAATAACCTTCTCGCATCAAACAAGATCCAGATATAATGTTCATGCTTAACGCTGGCACCAAATAACAATTATTTAGGTCTAAAACTAATCCCGAAGGTAGATGTAGAGGTAGCGTGCCGACCGCGATCACATCGACTTTGGAACCATTTCCCACGCGCATCGTCACCTCGTCCTTAGCCAATCTTCGCTTAATCCGTAGCCCCTGTTTCGAGTTGCAAATATTAGCAACAGAACCAGTATCAAATACCCAGGTGCTACTGCGAGTATTAGTAAGGTACACATCAATAACATGTATATCACATATACCTTTGTTCACCTTGCCATCCTTCTTATCCGCCAAATACTTGGGGCAGTTCCGCTTCCAGTGACCAGTCTGCTTGCAGTAGAAGCACTCAGTCTCAGGCTTAGGTCCAGACTTGGGTTTCTTCTCCTGAACAGCAACTTGCTTGCTGTTCTTCTTGAAGTTCCCCTTCTTCTTCCCTTTGCCCTTTTTCTTGAAACTAGTGGTCTTATTGACCATCAACACTTGATGCTCCTTTTTGATTTCTACCTCCGCTGCCTTTAGCATTGCGAAGAGCTCGGGAATTGTCTTATTCATCCCTTGCATGTTATAGTTCATCACGAAGCTCTTGTAGCTTGGTGGCAGTGATTGAACAATTCTGTCAATGACGCTATCATCTGGAAGATTAACTCCCAGTTGAATCAAGTGATTATTATACCCAGACATTTTGAGTATATGCTCACTGACAGAACTATTCTCTTCCATCTTGCAGCTGTAGAACTTATTGGAGACTTCATATCTCTCAATCCGGGCATTTGCTTGAAATATTAACTTCAACTCCTGGAACATCTCATATGCTCCATGACGTTCAAAACGTCGTTGAAGACCCGGTTCTAAGCCGTAAAGCATGGCACACTGAACTATCGAGTAATCATCAGCTTTGCTCTGCCAGACGTTCATAACTTCTGGTGTTGCTCTTGCAGCAGGCCTGACACCCAGCGGTGCTTCCAGGACGTAATTTTTCTGTGCAGCAATGAGGATAATCCTCAAGTTACGGACCCAGTCCGTGTAATTGCTACCATCATCTTTCAACTTTGCTTTCTCAAGGAACGCATTAAAATTCAACGGAACAACAGCACGGGCCATCTATCTACAATTAACATAGACAAGCAAGATACCATCAGTTACTAAGTTCATGATAAATTTAAGTTCTATTAATCATATTACTTAAGAACTCCCACTTAGATAGACATCCCTCTAATCATCTAAGTGATTACGTGATCCAAATCAACTAAACCATGTCCGATCATCACGTGAGATGGAGTAGTTTCAATGGTGAACATCACTATGTTGATCATATCTACTATATGATTCACGCTCGACCTTTCGGTCTCCGTGTTCCGAGGCCATATCTGCATATGCTAGGCTCGTCAAGTTTAACCTGAGTATTCCGCGTGTGCAACTGTTTTGCACCCGTTGTATTTGAACGTAGAGCCTATCACACCCGATCATCATGTGGTGTCTCAGCACGAAGAACTTTCGCAACGGTGCATACTCAGGGAGAACACTTTTATCTTGAAATTTTAGTGAGAGATCATCTTATAATTCTACCATCAATCAAAGCAAGATAAGATGCATAAAAGATAAACATCACATGCAATCAATATAAGTGATATGATATGGCCATCATCATCTTGTGCTTGTGATCTCCATCTCCGAAGCACCGTCATGATCACCATCGTCACCGGCGCGACACCTTGATCTCCATCGTAGTATCGTTGTCGTCTCGCCAACTATTGCTTTTACGACTATCGCTACCGCTTAGTGATAAAGTAAAACAATTACATGGCGATTGCTTTGCATACAATAAAGCGACAACCATATGGCTCCTGCCAGTTGCCGATAACTCAGTTACAAAACATGATCATCTCATACAATAAAATATAGCATCATGTCTTGACCATATCACATCACAACATGCCCTGCAAAAACAAGTTAGACGTCCTCTACTTTGTTGTTGCAAGTTTTACGTGGCTGCTACGGGCTTAGCAAGAACCGTTCTTACCTACGCATCAAAACCACAACGATAGTTTGTCAAGTTGGTGCTGTTTTAACCTTCGCAAGGACCGGGCGTAGCCACACTCGGTTCAACTAAAGTGAGCGAGACAGACACCCGCCAATCACCTTTAAGCAACGAGTGCTCGCAACGGTGAAACCAGTCTCGCGTAAGCGTACGCGTAATGTCGGTCCGGGCCGCTTCATCTCACAATACCGCCGAACCAAAGTATGACATGCTGGTAAGCAGTATGACTTATATCGCCCACAACTCACTTGTGTTCTACTCGTGCATAACATCAACGCATAAAAACAGGCTCGGATGCCACTGTTGGGGAACGTAGCAATTTCAAAAAATTTCCTACGCACACGCAAGATCATGGTGATGCATAGCAACGAGAGGGGAGAGTGTTGTCCACGTACCCTCGTAGACCGAAAGCGGAAGCGTTAACACAACGCGGTTGATGTAGTCGTACGTCTTCACGATCTGACCGATCAAGTACCGAACGCACGGCACCTCCGAGTTCAGCACACGTTCAGCTCGATGACGTCCCTCGAACTCCGATCCAGCCGAGTGTTGAGGGAGAGTTTCGTCAGCACGACGGCATGGTGACGATGATGATGTTCTACCGACGCAGGGCTTCGCCTAAGCACCGCACACGGCTAAAAGATCGTTGATCAATTGTGTGTGTAGAGGTGCCCCCTGCCCCCGCATATAAAGGAGCAAGGGGGAGGCCGCCGGCCTAGGGAGGAGAGGCGCGCCAGGAGGAGTCCTACTCCTACCGGGAGTAGGACTCCCCCCTTTCCATGTTGGACTAGGAGAGGAAGGGGGAAGAGGTGGAGGGGAGGAAGGAAGGGGGGGGGGGCGCCGCCCCCCTCTCCTTGTCCTATTCGGACTGGGGGGGAGGGGCGCGCGGCCCTGCCCTGGACTCCTCTCCTCTCTTCCACCTAGGCCCACTAAGGCCCATTAAGTTACCGGGGGTTCCGGTAACCTCCCGGTACTCCGGAAAAATCCCGATTTCACCCAGAACACTTCCGATGTCCAAACATAGGCTTCCAATATATCAATCTTTATGTCTTGACCATTTCGAGACTCCTCTTCATGTCCGTGATCACATCCGGGACTCCAAACAACCTTCGGTACATCAAAACATATTAACTCATAATATAACTGTCATCGTAACGTTAAGCGTGCGGACCCTACGGGTTCGAGAACTATGTAGACATGACCGAGACACCTCTCCGGTCAATAACCAATAGCGGAACCTGCATGCTCATATTGGTTCCCACATATTCTACGAAGATCTTTATCGGTCAGACTGCATAACAACATACGTTGTTCCCTTTGTCATCGGTATGTTACTTGCCCGAGATTCGATCGTCGGTATCTCAATACCTAGTTCAATCTCGTTACCGGCAAGTCTCTTTACTTGTTCCGTAATACATCATCCCGCAACTAACTCATTAGTCACAATGCTTGCAAGGCTTATAGTGATGTGTATTACTGAGTGGGCCCAGAGATACCTCTCCGACAATCGGAGTGACAAATCCTAATCTCGAAATACGCCAACCCAACAAGTACCTTTGGAGACACCTGTAGAGCACCTTTATAATCACCCAGTTACGTTGTGACGTTTGGTAGCACACAAAGTGTTCCTCCGGTAAACGGGAGTTGCATAATCTCATAGTCATAGGAACATGTATAAGTCATGAAGAAAGCAATAGCAACATACTAAACGATCGAGTGCTAAGCTAACGGAATGGGTCAATTGTGACGCCCAGATATTTAAGCTACAGTAAACCTCTGCTAATGATGCCACGTCACCTCGATTACTATTGTTAATCTTGCGATGATTCAAGTCCCATTCGAATTCAAATTTAAAATAAAGTTAAACAACAAAAGTTTTCAAACATTAAAAGTAAAATGTTTGTTGGGTTGCAAATATTCAGTAGCTAATTATCTTGTAGAAATCAACATTTTACAAAGTATTGGAATGCCCCTTATATATTCAAAACAGGACCAAGAACATTTAAATTAACCAATTAAAAACAAACAAATTTGTAAACTATTCAAAATAAATTGAAACTTGTTGTGCTAACTCAACTCACTACCTAGTATTTATGTGATAAATATTGGTTTTAAATAATTTGATTTAATATAGAAAATAAGTGCAAAACAAGAAAATGGAAATATAATATTGAAAATAGAAGGAACGAAAAAAAGGAGAAAAGGCTAAGTGCACACTATTTACTTGCGGCCTGCTACAAGAGTAACGAGGCCCAACCCACGAACGGCCTTCTCCTTCCTCTACAGAGGAGGATGCAGGAGATGTGCGTGTCGCACATCCACGGTTGCCGTGGCCGTAGATGGCCGCCACGTCGATCCCCTTCGCTTATAACTGCGCCAACGCGAACCCTAGGTCGCCCTCGTCCATTCCCCCCTCTTTCCCCCGTCGCCCCCTTCTTCTTTCGCTCGAATTCGAGCTTGGAAACTCTCACGGTGACCACGCTCGTCATCGTCATTACCACGACCACCGTCGTCGCCTTCGCGTGGGAGGACGTCCAGGAGGCCCACGACGGACGTCTTCATCCGTCCCGAACACGGAACGGAGCCGAGGTGGCCCGTGCGCTCGCCATCGAGCCAGACTTCGTTGCGTACGTCGTCGTCGTCCGTCATCGATTACCGCCGTTCCGATCAACCCCGACTCTCCCCGACCTCATCATCTCCATCACAGAGAGCTGCTCCTTCCTAACCCCCTCGCCCCGCTGTCGATCTGTCGCCATAGACCCGTGCCCGCCCGAGGCCGCCTTGGCCGGAGTTCCGCATCCGCACACATCCACGCCTAGCCCTGCTCGTGTTGCTCCTCCTGCCATCGCCCGTCGCGCGCGACCACGCACGCGCTCGTCCGCCCACACACGCCCGTGCTCGCGCCATGCCTATTGCCGCTCGCCCGCTGCCGCTCCCCTGTCTCGCTTGGCCACGCTCCGCGTGCCTCCCCGTCGGGCTCCACCGCGCCCAGGGCCGCGTCTTGGCCGCCCTCGCCCGTGCACGCGCGCCCGTGGGCCGCGCCCAGCCCCTCCTCCCCCCCGCTGATGTGCTCCCGCCGCTGCTTCCCTTTGTTTGCTTCTGCTGCTGCGTACTACTGTTGCCTGCAGCAGCTCGCCCCTGGCGCTGCCTGTTGCTGCTCCTTGCCGAGCCTGCTGCCCGCTACTGCTTTGCCGCTAGTTTTTCCTCTGCTGCTGCCGCTTAGTGCTGCCTGCTGCTATCGTTGGCCGTTGCGGCAGATTGGCCATGGTCGTGCGCGCATGCTCAACGTGCACAGCCGGTTGTGCCTCTGGCCGGCTTAATTAATTAGAGATAGATTAGTTTAGGATTAGATTAGTGGTATAAATAGCCTAATGTGTAGATGACATGTGGCCCCACTAGTTTGAATTGGTTTAGACTAATTAAATTGCCCCTTGTCACTTACATGTGGGCCACACCTGCCCCTTTGACTAGTCAAGTTTGACTTGGTCAATTTAGATTTTTACTAAATACACAAATTTCAGAATATTTGTTAATTAAAAAATCATAGAAAATAAACCGCAAGTCAGATGAAAATACTTTGTACATGAAAGTTGCTCAGAACGACGAGACGAATCCGGATACGTAGCCCGTTCATCTGCCACACATCCATAGCATAGTGAACACGCAACTTTCTCCCTCTGTTTCATCTGCCCGAAAAATGCAAACTTCGGGAAAACTTTCCCGGATGTTTTCCCCCTTTGCCGATATCACCTACTACTGCATTAGGGCATACCTAGCACCGCGTATTGTCATGTTACGCTTTGTGTTGTTTTGATTGCTCTGTTATTTATTGTGTTCCCCCTCCGTTACTTCTTTCCGGTAGACCCCGAGACTACCGGCGACCCCCAGTTCGACTACGGAGTTGACGACCCCTACTTGCCAGAGCAACCAGGCAAGCCCCCCCTTGATCACCAGATATCTCCTATTCTTCTCTATACTGCTTGCATTAGAGTAGTGTAGCATGTTACTGCTTTCCGATATCCTATCCTGATGCATAGCCTATCCTTGCTACTACTGTTGTTACCTTTACCTGCAATCCTACATGCTTAGTATAGGATGCTAGTTTTCCATCAGCGGCCCTACATTCTTGTCCGTCTGCTGTGCTATACTATCGGGCCGTGATCACCTGGGCGGTGATCACGGGTATATACTTATATACTATATACATGACACATGTGATGACTAAAGTCGGGTCGGCTCGTAGGAGTACCCGCAAGTGGATCTTTGTGGCGGAGCGACAGGGCAGGTTGAGACCGCCTAGGTGAGAGGTGGGCCTGGCCCTGGACGGTGTCCGCGGTTACTTCGACATAACACGCTTAACGAGTTCTTGGTATTTGATCTGAGTCTGGCCATTTGGTCTATACGCACTAACCATCTACGCGGGAGTAGTTATGGGTATCCCGACGTCGTGGTATCAGCCGAAGCTCTTTTGACGTCAGCGACTGAGTGGCGCGCGCCGCATTGGACCGTAAGCTCGCGCTTGTATTAAGGGGGCTAGGTCTGCTTCCGGCCGCGTACGCAACGTGCAGGTGTGCATAGGGCGATGGGCCCAGACCCCTGCGCGCATAGGTTTAGACCGGCGTGCTGACCTATCTGTTGAGCCTAGGTGGGGCTGTGACGTGTTGATCTTACGAGGCCGGGCATGACCCAGAAAAGTGTGTCCGGCCAAATGGGATCGAGCGTGTTGGGTTATATGGTGCACCCCTGCAGGGAAGTTTATCTATTCGAATAGCCGTGTCCCTCGGTAAAAGGACGACCCGGAGTTGTACCTTGACCTTATGACAACTAGAACTGGATACTTAATAAAACACACCCTTCCAAGTGCCAGATATAACCCGGTGATCGCTCTCTAACAGGGCGACGAGGAGGGGATCGCCGGGTAGGATTATGCTATGCGATGCTACTTGGAGGACCACAATCTACTCTCTTCTACATGCTGCAAGATGGAGATGGCCAGAAGCGTAGTCTTCGACAGGACTAGCTATCCCCCTTTTATTCTGGCATTCTGCAGTTCAGTCCACTGATATGCCCCTTTACACATATACCCATGCATATGTAGTGTAGCTCCTTGCTTGCGAGTACTTTGGATGAGTACTCACGGTTGCCTTTCTCCCTCTTTTTCCCCCTTTCCTTTCTACCTGGTTGCCGCAACCAGATGCTGGAGCCCAGGAGCCGGACGCCACCGTCGACGACGACTCCTAGGACACTGGAGGTGCCTACTACTACGTGCAGGCCGCTGACGACGACCAGGAGTAGTTAGGAGGATCCCAGGCAGGAGGCCTGCGCCTCGTTCGATCTGTATCCCAGTTTGTGCTAGCCTTCTTAAGGCAAACTTGTTTAACTTATGTCTGTACTCAGATATTGTTGCTTGCGCTGACTCGTCTGTGATCGAGCACTTGTATTCGAGCCCTCGAGGCCCCTGGCTTGTATTATGATGCTTGTATGACTTATTTATGTTTTAGAGTTGTGTTGTGATATCTTCCCGTGAGTCCCTGACCTTGATCGTACACATTTGCGTGCATGATTAGTGTACGGTCAAATCGGGGGCGTCACAGTCAAGTCAATCACATCATTCTCCTAATGATGTGATCCCATTAATCAAATGACAACTCATGTCTATGGCTAGGAAACATAACCATCTTTGATCAACGAGCTAGTCAAGTAGAGGCATACTAGTGACACTCTGTTTGTCTATGTATTCACACTTGTATTACGTTTCCGGTTAATACAATTCTAGCATGAATAATAAACATTTATCATGATATAAGGAAATAAATAATAACTTTATTATTGCCTCTAGGGCATATTTCCTTCAGTACTTGTGCTGGGAACTTGTTAATATTTTGGCCAGGAGCAGCACCCTGGCGTGGAGCAGGGAAAGAGGATGCCCCTGCTGTTAATCTAGACTTATGCTATGTAGTTAAGTTTGCTGTCATTTCCTTGCTTGTTGTGTTTGATTTCGTTTGGTTGCTTTCTTTGTTTGATCTTGCTGTTGTACTGATCATGTGGTGGTAAGGCCACCACATTTGAATGGGGTGAGCAGAACACAAACGCTGTTTGCAACCAAACAGCTGAAGTTTGCATTTGCTCACACCCTAAGCACAAAAATGGCAACCAAACAGCAGGGGGGGAGGGTAAGTTCCCCTCCATGCGATGCAGGCAACCAAACAGGTTGCATCTGCTCCATATGAGGCTGCATTTCAAGAACCAGGCTGGCTGGAGACGGACATGTAATGCAACTACTGTTGCAAACTGCAACCAAACACGCCCTGTGTGTTTCAAAATTTGTTCAACATATATTACAAAAATGTTCATTGTATTAATAAATTGTTCAACGTATATTACAATATGTTCAATGCGTATTCAAAAATTGTAATGTATATAATCACATTTTTTCAACAATGTTCATCGTATAAAAAAAATTCATCGTGTATTAATACAATGTTCATTGTATATCAAGAAAATTTCTGTCGGTATTAATAAAATGTTCAACGTGTATTTTTAAAATAAAAACCGACCAAAAGTCCGATATAGTAAACTGGATGCTACAGTAGGCAAAATTTCGTGTTTTGTCCCTTTTCTGAAAGTTGATCGAGATCTAACCCTAGTTTGTAATTTTTTTGAGATCTGACCCTTTTGCTACCGCCAGGGTCTTTGACGGTAGGGTTACACTGCCTACCGCCATGGTCTACAGTGGTAGGATTTAACTACATTATCACGTTGTTATAACGCTAAAAATACCCTACCGCCAAGATCTTGGGCGGTAGGCCGTTATACCCTACCGCCAGGCTGCTTGGCGGTAGGGTATGCACTACCTTTGTGTTTGAGGCGACAAAGTAAACGCGTAGCTCTGCACAGGTAGCATGTATGTCTTGTCCATTATTCAAAGACATGTCTGTCAGTGTCTATGCTTTGCTAGAGTGCAATACACTACTGCTAGTTGTAGGTTTTACTAGTTTTTACTGTCTCTGAAAAGGTTGCTGCGAGCCGAGACATGTGAGCTATTTGTCAGGAGTAGACGCGTAGTACTCCCCTACCCCTAGGCACATACTTTACCTAGCTCATAGCAAGCCAGGCTGATGCCTGCATGCTTTGATCGATTGACATAGATTATACACGTATAGTGTCAGTGAGGGGCTTTGTTCATCTTTGTTTATTTGGACAGGAGCATGCTGCATGTGACTTGTCCATGCTCTGGCATTTTCTTGCCCAAAAAGGTCGAGCAGGCCTACTGCCAAAGCACATGGCGGTAGGGATACACTTCCTACCGCCAAACGTCCCGGCGGTAGCATTTTTCCCCATGTTAAATGGACGTGACGGCACAGTTAAGTTCTAACGTCATTGATTTTGGCGGTAGGTTATGTAAACCTACCGCCAGAGACCGTGGCGGTAGGAAAAATGGTCAGATCCTGAAATATTTTCGAAACGGGGTCAGATCCTGCTAAAGTTTAAGAAAAGGGTCAAAACACCAAATTTAGCCTGCTACAGTATGGGTCGTTACAGTAAACCCGACGCGACAGTAAAACCAACTAAAAATGGAGAGAAAATAAAATAAAATATCGCTCGCAGGGAGGATGGGCTGGCCAAGCACGTGCCCCCATCTGAAGTTCCCTCCTTTTGATGCACACGGGCATCACACAGGTGGTCTCATCTAAGATGACATGAAACAAAGCACAACCCTCAGGTGGGCACGTATGTGTGTACAGGTTTCCCCACAGAGAGGAGAAACATTGGTCAAAATTATGAAGTATAGTTTCAGCCAAAAGTTTGCCTCTTTCTTTTTCCTTTTTTAGCTGTATGTTTGTATGTTTCTTTGCGAAAAATTCTCTTCCTTCAGGGGATGTTCTACATTAGAGGAATATGGCCTCGACAAGTAGTTGTGCAGTTTGCGGGGAAGATGAGCATGGCGTCACTCCCTGCTATAGAGTACACCATGCCATGTTGTAGACGGAAAAAAAAAATGTCTACTAAATATTGAGTTGAAGTTGCAGAGCTTGAAGACTCATGAAGTCACCACGGGCACCTCGGTATAGATGGGAACACCTCCTCTTACAGGAAGACAATCCACATTAATGAGACACCAAGACATCAAACTTGAGGTCTGATCTTTGGTGCGGCTGGGGTACCACTTGTCGGAGTCAATTCCTGCGAATCTCGGGTAAGGGGTCCCGAGCTCTAGCTTAAGTACAATGGTAGCAAGAGATGCAAGGTTTTTACCCAGGTTCAGGCTCTCTCTAAGAGATAATACCCTACGTCCTGCTTTTGTTGTAGTGATTGGGATGAAGTACAAAGTACATGTGTTTCTACCACGAGATTTTTTGTGTCCTCTACGCGTCCTACCCCCTGGTTTATATAGGCACCAGGGGGGTCTAGGGTTACATATATGTCCGCTACATATTTGGTAGATCGCGGTGTAGACGACTTCTGATCTTGGAGTGCGCGCGCCAAGCCTTCGGGAATCCTCCTTGTGTACGCCGTGGGTCATTGGGTGCGGCCTATTAGTGAATCACCAGGGAGCTCCTTGGCCCGGCACACTGGTCGGGAGACGACGTGGTGAGTACCCCCTAGTTAGGGACACCATTAGTAGCCCCTGAACTGGTCTTCAAGTCAGGGACGCTCCTCGGTTCTTCCAAACCACTCCTGGTCTTCAGTCGTCGGTCTTGAAACTAGTTCAACAAATGTTTCCGTTTCGATCTTGAGGATCACCGAGATGTATCCGAAGAGTGCACAAGTCGGGCATCCAAGGAGCTCCTTATGGGTTCCCTTAGCCTTTGTCACATGCTTTATTATTTTCACACCTCATCCCGGGTGATATTTTTCCCGCGCAGCGGTGCCTTAGCCTTGAAGTGTTCCCGTGCTAAAGCTGTGCTGATGGTGTAGTCATGCTTTGATAATTCTGATTGATTCCGTCCGTCGTTGTGCTATCACATCGGATGTTATCATAACGTTTGAGCGTGGCTCACGACCCCACCACATGTTCGGTCAACAAAAATGATCGTGCCCCTATACACATTGTCCCCTCGATTCATGCGCGTAATTAGCTCACGATGCTTGGGGAACATGCGAACTAATTGCCACATGGCCACTTTGTTCTGCCGTCGCTCCGTATGGGCACTTTGAATGGTCTTGACCGCTTGATCCAGCTCGGCCCTTGGACGCTTCCTCGGTATCTTGGAACTCGGCCACGAAGGTCGCGGTCTGCTCTTCTGTTTGGAGAGAGCGTTTCGTGTTACCATTTACTATTATCACGTCATGCGGCCCTGCCATCTTTAGCTTTAGATAAGTATAGTGCGGGACGACATGGAAACGAGCGGGAGCCATTCTCTCGAGGAGTGCATGATAGCCACTCTTGAAAGGGACGACGTCGAAGGTTACTCGCCGCTTTAAAAAAATGGGTGTGCCAAAGACTACATACAGGGTCATCCTTCCCAAGCACCGTGCTTTAATCCCTGGTATGATACCCTTGAAGGTGGTATTATTGGGCTAGATCCTTGTTGGGTCTATATGTATCTTCTTGACTGTATCTGCATATATGAGGTTGAGGTTGTTGCCACCATCCATGAGTACTCGTGTCAGACAAAAGTCGTCAACTATGGGGTCAAGGGCTAGCGCTGCTGGGATGCCATGATGGATGCTAGTCGGGTGGTTTCGTCGGTCAAAGATGATCGGGATTTTCGACCATGGATTATATTTTGACGCGACAGGCTCCACGGTGTATACATCATGGAGCGCGCTCTGATTTCTGGTGACGTGTGTGATATATATCATGTTTATGTCCTTGACCTCGGGAGGGAACTACTTCTGGCCTGCATTGCTCAGTCTTGGCTGGTCTCTATCCTCGTTACGAGGTTGACCTTTGCGTTGGTTATCGGCCGCAATCTTTCTGGCCTACTTGATGACCCAAAAATTCCGGTTGGCATGCGTGGCCGGCTGCTACTTGTGAGCTGCATTGGGATTTCCTCAAAGAGGAGAGGATGAAGAAGTACAGTAGAGATAAGTATTTCCCTCAGTTAAGAACCAAGGTTATCAATTCAGTAGGAGAACCATGCAGAACCTCTTTAGCAGCACCTACACACACAAAAACAAATACTTGCACCCAACCCAAACAAGGGGGTTGTCAATACCCTCGGCGGTTAATTGCAAGGATCAAATCTCATAGTGATAGATAGATAAAATAAAACACAAAATAAAATAACGATAAATCAATTGTAGCAAGGTATTTTTGGATTATATATATGATAAAAGTAGACCCGGGGGCCATAGTTTTAACTAGAGGCTTCTCTCTCGAACAAAAGCATACGGTGGGTAAACACATTACTATTGGGCAATTGATAGAAAAGCGCATAGTTATGACGATATTCAAGGCAATGATCATGTATATAGGCATCACGTCCGAGACAAGTAGACTGACTCCTGACTGCATCTACTACTATTACTCCACCCATTGACCGCTATCCAGCATGCATCTAGGGTATTAAGTCAATAAAAACAGAATAACGCCTTAAGCAAGATGACATGATGTAGACAAAGTAAACCCAATCAATATGAATAAACCCCATCTTTTTATCCTTAATGGCAATGATACAAATACGTGTCATGTCCCTTTCCGTCACTGGGATTGAGCACCGCAAGATTGAACCCATCACAAAGCACCTCTCCCAATGCAATATAAATCAAATGGATAGATCAGAGAGAAATACAAAGCTATAACAATCATGCATAAAAGGCTTCAGAAAAGACTCAAATATTTCTCATGAATAATCTGATCATAAACCCACAATTCATCGGATCCCAACAAACATACCACAAATGAAATTTACATCGAATAGGTCTCCAAGAACATCAAGGAGAACATTGTATTGAAGATAAAAGAGAGAGAAGAAGCCATCTAGCTACTAGCTATGGACCCGTAGGTCTGTGGTAAACTACCCACGCATCATCGGAAGGGCAGCAAGGTTGATGTAGAAGCCCTCCGTGATCGATTCCCCCTCCGGCAGAGTATCGGAGAAGGCCTCTAGATGGGATCTCAAAGGAACAAAGGCTTGCGGCGGCGGAAAAAGTGTTTCGGGTGGTTCTCTAATGTATTGGGAATATTTGGGAATTTATAGAAGTGGAACTAGCACAAGAGGTGCCACAAGGGGCCCACAAGCCTGGGGGGTGCGCCTGGCGGGCTTGCCGCTCCCTCATGACTCTTCTGGTCTTCTCCCGAAGCTTCTAGGGTTCCTTTTGGTCCAGAAAAAAATATTAAAAAGTTTCCTAGCATTTGGACTCTGTTTCGTACTGATTTCCTGAAAAGCCAAAAACAACAACTCGCACTGGGCACTAGGGTTAATAGGTTACTCCCAAA
Source organism: Triticum aestivum (assembly GCF_018294505.1). Lineage (NCBI taxonomy): Eukaryota > Viridiplantae > Streptophyta > Magnoliopsida > Poales > Poaceae > Triticum > Triticum aestivum. The sequence goes on from NC_057796.1 coordinate 441,083,971, forward strand.
AATGATATATAATTGCATATAAAACATCCAATATTGATACTATAATATCATGGAACAATAAAAAATTATAGATGCGCTGGAGACGTATCAGTATCCCTAAGCTTAATTCCTGCTCGTCCTCGAGTAGGTAAATTATAAAATTGGAATTTTTGATGTGGAATGCTACCTATCATGTTCATCATGTAATTTCTCTTTTTGTGGTATGAATATTTAAGATCCGAATGATTCAAAGCAATGGTCTGTAGTTTGATATAAAGACATCAATACTTGGGCATACCAACAAACAATCACGCCTTTCAAAACAAAAATGCTAAAGAAAGTTATCCCTACAAAATCATATAGTCTTGTCATGATCCATATTCTTAACACAAAGTATTTATCATGCACAACCTCGATGACAAGCCGAGCAATTGGTTCATACTTTCTAACGCGCTTCAACTTTTTCAACCCCCACACAATACATGAGCGTAAGCCATGGATATAGCACTATGTGTGGAATAGAATACGGTGGTAGAGATTAATATGGAGAAGACAAAAAAAGGAAGACAACCTCACATTGACGAGGCTAATCCATGGGCTATGGATACGCCCATCAATTAATGTCAATGCAAGGAGTAGGGATTGCCATGCAACGGATGAACTAAGAGCTATAAGTGTATGAAAGCTCAAAATAAAAACTAAGTGGGTGTGCATCCAACTCGCTTGCTCATGAAGACCTCGGGCATTTGAGGAAGCCCATCATCGGAATATACAAGTCAAGTTCTATAACGAAAATTTTCCACTAGTATATGAAAGTGAAAGCATAGGAGACTCTCTATATGAAAAAACATGGTGCTACTTTGAAGCACAAGTGTGGAAAAGGATAGTAACATTGCCCCTTCTCTCCTTTTCTCTCATTTTTTGGTGGGCTCTTTTTGGCCTCTTTTTTTATTTTCTCACTGGACAACGCTCTAATAATGAATATGATAATCATCACACTTCTATTTACTTACAACTTGATACTTGAACAAATATATGACTCTATATGAATGCCTCTGGCAGTGTACCAGGATGTGCAATTATCTAGTGTAACATGTATAAAAATGATGAATGGTGGCTGAGGCACCAATACTATGTCAGCTATATGATCATGCAAAGCAATATGACAATGATGACGTGTGTCATAAAAACGAAATGGTGGAAGTTGCATGGTAACATATCTCGGAATGGCTATGGAAATGACATAATAGGTAGGTATGGTGGCTGTTTTGAGAAAGATATAAGGAGACTTATGTGTGATAGAGTGTATCATACCATGGGGTTTGTATGCACCGACGAAGTTTGCACCAACCCTCAAGGTGAGAAAGGGCAATGCATGGTACCGAAAAGGCTAGCAAATTGCGAAAAGGTGAGAGTGCGTATAATCCATGGACTCATATTAGTCATAAAGAATTCGTATACGTATTGCGCAAGTTTATTAGCCCTTGAAGCAAAGTACTACTACGCATGCCCCTAGGGGGATAGATTGGCAGGAAAAGACCATCGCTCGTCCCCGACCGCCACTCATAAGAAAGACAATCAATCATAAATCATGCTCCAACTTCTTAGCATAACTAGAGACCATAAGTGCATGCTTCGGGAATCACAAACCTGAACACCAATATTCTTACTAAACCACAATCATTCACTAGTACCTCCCACATATTACCATCTTAATATCGCAAAACTATTGCAAGGAATCAAACTTATCATATTCAGGGATCTACATGAAAGTTTTTATTATATCCTTCTTGAATACCTATTATATTAGGACCAATTTCATAACCCGTGCATAATGCCATTACTATTTATCAAACTCTAAAAATGATATAAGTGAAGCATGAGTGTGCAAATATTTCTTTAAAATATAACCACTGTCGTGCTCTAGTAAATATAAGTGAAGCACTAGAGCAACTGCCTAGCTCAAAAGATATAAGTGAAGCACAAAGAGTATTCTAACAAATTGCGAATGAGTGTGTGTCCCTCTCAAAAGGTGTGTCCGGCAAAGATGAATGTGGCAAACTAAAAAGCAAAGGAAGCAAAGACTTGTATAATACACGATGCTCCGAGCAAAACTCATATCATGTGATGAATAACAATATAGCTCCAAGTAATTTACCGATGGTTGGTAGACAAAGAGGGGACGCCTTACGGGGCATCCCCAAGCTTAGATGCTTGGGTATCCTTGAATATTACCTTGGGGTGCCTAGGGCATCCCCAAGCTTAGGCTCTTGCCACTCTCAATTCCTTCATCCATCGCGATCCCACTTAAAACTTGAAACTTAAGCACACAAAACTCAACGGAAACTTACGCGAGATCCGTTCGTATAACAACCAAATCACAAACTTTAGGTACTATTATGAACCCATTCATATTTTATAATTACATAATACCCTACTGAACTTCTCCATGACTTATACCCCTCGGTACAATCCATAGATTCATCAGAACAAGCAAACTATGCAACAAAAATAGAATCTGTCTAAAATAGAATAGTCTGTAGTAATCAGAATAATGACCATACTTCTGGAGCTCTAAAAATTATAAAACAAATGTGAAAAGGTGGACAATTTGTATATCAATCATGTGAAAACAATTCAGATAAAAAACAAGTTCTAGTGGTTTTTAGAGTTTTCTGGACTGAGCGCAAAAGTTTACGTTGTTTCACAGAATCGAATCAACTATCAACCAAATCATTCCAAAGGATTTACTTGGCACAAACAGTAATTAATCAACAAAAACACAACCATAACAGTAGCATAATTGTGTGCACACTCAAAACAGAAAATAAACAAGAAAAAATAAAGATAGCTATTGGGTTGCCTCCCAACAAGCGCTATAGTTTCACGCCCCTAGCTAGGCGTAATGCATAGTTTCAAGTGTTGTCATCTTTAGTTACCAAGTCCTAAATCACACATCCGTACTTCCTAGGAGTCTTAGCACACATATTTTTAAGAATCGCACTCCTAGGAACAAAGTTGAGGAATTTATTCTCGTAGATGGGTTCCTTTATTAAATCAATGAAATTGGGGTGAACACTAATCATTTTAAGATCCTCACTTCCATTACTAGATGTAGCACCCTGATGTCTACTACACAACCTTCTTCTTGTAGACGTTGTTGGGCCTCCAAGTGCAGAGGTTTGTAGGACAGTAGCAAATTTCCCTCAAGTGGATGACCTAAGGTTTATCAATCCGTGGGAGGCGTAGGATGAAGATGGTCTCTCTCAAACAACCCTGCAACCAAATAACAAAGAGTCTCTTGTGTCCCCAACACACCCAATACAATGGTAAATTGTATAGGTGCACTAGTTCGGCGAAGAGATGGTGATACAAGTGCAATATGGATGGTAGATATAGGTTTTTCTAAACTGAAAATATAAAAACAGCAACATAACAAGTAATGAAAGTGAGCGTAAACGGTATTGCAATGCTAGGAAACAAGGCCCAGGGTTCATACTTTCACTATTGCAAGTTCTCTCAACAATAATAACATAATTGGATCATATAACTATCCCTCAACATGCAACAAAGAGTCACCCAAAGTCACTAATAGCGGAGAACAAACGAAGAGATTATTGTAGGGTACGAAACCACCTCAACGTTATCCTTTCCGATCGATCTATTCAAGAGTCCGTAGTAAAATAACATGAAGCTATTCTTTCCGTTCGATCTATCATAGAGTTCGTACTAGAATAACACCTTAAGACACAAATCAACCAAAACCCTAATGTCACCTAGATACTCCAATGTCACCTCAAGTATCCGTGGGTATGATTATACGATATGCATCACACAATCTCAAATTCATCTATTCAACCAACACAAAAGTACTTCAAAGAGTGCCCCAAAGTTTCTACCGGAGAGTCAAGACGAAAACGTGTGCCAACCCCTATGCATAAGTTCACGAGGTCACGGAACCCGCAAGTTGATCACCAAAACATACATCAAGTGAATCACGTGATATCCCATTGTCACCACAGATACGCACATGCAAGACATACATCAAGTGTTCTCAAATCCTTAAAGACTCAATCCGATAAGATAACTTCAAAGGGAAAACTCAATCCATTACAAGAGAGTAGAGGGGGAGAAACATCATAAGATCCAACTATAATAGCAAAGCTCGCGATACATCAAGATCGTATCACCTCAAGAACACGAGAGAGAGAGAGAGAGATCAAACACATAGCTACTGGTACATACCCTCAGCCCCGAGGGTGAACTACTCCCTCCTCGTCATGGAGAGCGCCGGGATGATGAAGATGGCCACCGGTGAGGGTTCCCCCCTCCGGAAGGGTGCTGGAACAGGGACCCGATTGGTTTTTGGTGGCTACAGAGGCTTGCGGCGGCGGAACTCCCGATCTATTCTGCTCCCCGAAGTTTTTAGGGTATATGGATATATATAGGCGAAAGAAGTCGGTCAGGGGAGCCACGAGGGGCCCACGAGGGTGGGGGGCGCGCCCAGGGGGGGTAGGCGCGCCTCCCTGCCTCGTGGCCACCTTGTTGCTTCCCTGACGTACACTCCAAGTCTCTCGGATTGCTTCCGTTCCAAAAATAACTCTCCCGAAGGTTTCATTTTGTTTGGACTCCGTTTGATATTCCTTTTCTGCGAAACACTGAAATAGGCAAAAAACAGAAACTGGCACTGGGCTCTAGGTTAATAGTTTAGTCCCAAAAATCATATAAAAGTGCTTAGTAAAGCCCATTAAACATCCAAAACAGATAATATAATAGCATGGAACAATCAAAAATTATAGATACGTTGGAGACGTATCAAGCATCCCCAAGCTTAATTCCTGCTCGTCCTCGAGTAGGTAAATGATAAAAACAGAATTTTTGATGTGGAATGCTACCTAACATATTTATCAATATAATCTTCTTTATTGTGGCAAGAATATTCAGATCCATAAGATTCAAAAGAAAAGTTTAATATTGACATGAAAACAATAATACTTCAAGCATACTAACAAAGCAATCGTGTCTTCTCAAAATAACATGGCCAAAGAAAGTTATCCCTACAAAATCATATAGTCTGGCTATGCTCTATCTTCATCACACAAAATATTTAAATCATGCACAACCCCGATGACAAGCCAAGCAATTGTTTCATACTTTTGATGTTCTCAAACTTTTTCAATCTTCACGCAATACATGAGCGTGAGCCATGGACATAGCACTATAGGTGGAATAGAATGGTGGTTGTGGAGAAGAGAAAAAGGAGAAGATAGTCTCACATCAACTAGGCGTATCAACGGGCTATGGAGATGCCCATCAATAGATATCAATGTGAGTGAGTAGGGATTGCCATGCAACGGATGCACTAGAGCTATTAGTGTATGAAAGCTCAACAAAAGAAACTAAGTGGGTGAGCATCCAACTCGCTTGCTCACGAAGACCAAGGGCATTTTGAGGAAGCCCATCATTGGAATATACAATCCAAGTTCTATAATGTAAAATTCCCACTAGTATATTGAAGTGATATCATAGGAGACTCTCTATCATGAAGATCATGGTGCTACTTTGAAGCGCAAATGTGGTAAAAGGATAGTAGCATTGTCCCTTCTCTCTTTTTCTCTCATTTTTTTATTTGGGCCTTTTCTCTTTTTTTTATGGCCTCTTTTTTTTAGTCCGGAGTCTCATCCTGACTTGTGGGGGAATCATAGTCTCCATCATCCTTTCCTCACTGGGACAATGCTCTAATAATGATGAGCATCACACTTTTATTTACTTACAACTCAAGAATTACAACTCAATACTTAGAACAAAATATGACTCTATATGAATGCCTCCGGTGGTGTACCGGGATATCCAATGAATCAAGAGTGACATGTATGAATGATGAATGGTGGCCTTGCCACAAATACAATGTCAACTACATGATCATGCATAGCAATATGACAATGATGAAGCGTGTCATAATAAACGGACCGATGGTATGTTGCATCGCAATATATCTCGGAATGGCTATGGAAATGCCATGATAGGTAGGTATGGTGGCTGTTTTGAGGAAGGTATATGGTGGGTATGATACCGGCGAAAGGTGCACGGTATAGAGAGGCTAGCAATGGTGGAAGGGTGAGAGTGCGTATAATCCATGGACTCAACATTAGTCATAAAGAACTCACATACTTATTGCAAAAATCTATTAGTTATCGAAACGAAGTACTACGCGCATCCTCTTAGGGGGATAGATTGGTAGGAAAAGACCATCGCTCGTCCCCGACCGCCACTCATAAGGAGGACAATCAATAAATAAATCATGCTCCGACTTCATCACATAACAGTTCACCATACGTGCATGCTACGGGAATCACAAAATTTAACACAAGTATTTCTAAAATTCACAACTACTAAACTAGCATGACTCTAACATCACCATCTTCATATCTCAAAACAATCATAAGGAATCAAACTTCTCATAGTATTCAATGCACTTTATATGAAAGTTTTTATTATATCCCTCTTGGATGCCCATCATATTAGGACTAAATTCATAACCAAAGCAAATTACCATACTGTTTAGGACTCTCAAAATAATATAAGTGAAGCATGAGAGTTAATATATTTCTTCAAAATAAATCCACCGCCGTGCTCTAAAAGATATAAGTGAAGGTCTAGAGCAAACGACAAACTACTCCGAAAGATATAAGTGAAGATCAATGGGTAGTCGAATAATTATGCAACTATGCGAAGACTCTCTAACATTTAAGAATTTCAGTTCTTGATATTTTATTCAAACAGCAAGCAAAACAAAAGAAAATAAAATGATGCTCCAAGCAAAACACATATCATGTGGTGAATAAAAATATAGCTCCAAGTAAAGTTACCGATGAACGAAGACGAAAGAGGGGATGCCTTCCGGGGCATCCCCAAGCTTAGGCTCTTGGTCATCCTTGAATATTACCTTGGGGTGCCTTGGGAATCCCCAAGCTTAGGCTCTTGCCACTCCTTATTCCATAGTCCATCGAATCTTTACCCAAAACTTGAAAACTTCACAACACAAAACTTAACAGAAAACTCGTAAGCTCCGTTAGCGAAAGAAAACAAAACACCACTTCAAGGAACTGTATTGAACTCATTATTTATTTATATTGGTGTTAAAATTGCTGTATTCCAACTTCTCTATGGTTTATAAACTCTTTTACTAGCCATAGATTCATCAAAATAAGCAAACAACACACTAAAAACAGAATCTGTCAAAAACAGAACAGTCTGTAGTAATCTGTAACTAATGCAAACTTCTGGAACTCTAAAAGTTCTGCCAAAATAGGAAGACCTAAATAATTTGTTTATTGATCTGCTGAAATTGGAATCAATATTATATCACGTTCTGGTAATTTGTAACAATTGTTTTCGTGAACAGAAAGTTTCTGGAATTTTCAGCAAGATCAAATAAGTATCATCCAAGAAGATCCTATAGGTTTAACTTGGCACAAACACTAATTAAAACACAAAACCACATCTAAAAAGAAGCTAGATGGATTATTTATTCCTAAACAGAACCAAAAAGTAAGAAGATAAAATAAAATTGGGTTGCCTCCCAACAAGCGCTATCGTTTAACGCCCCTAGCTAGGCATGATGATTTCAATGATGCTCACATAAGACATAATAATTGAAACATAAAGAGAGCATCATGAAGAATATGACTAGCACATTTAAGTCTAACCCACTTCCTATGCATAGGAATTTTGTGAGCAAACAACTTATGGGAACAATAATCAACTAGCATAGGAAGGCAAGACAAGCATAACTTCAAAATTTTCAACACATAGAGAGGAAACTTGATATTATTGCAATTCCTACAAGCATATATTCCTCCCTCATAATAATTTTCAGTAGCACCATGAATGAATTCAACAATATAACCAGCACCTAAAGCATTCTTTTCATGATCTACCTGCATAGAAATTTTATTACTCTCCACATAAGCAAAATTCTTCTGTTTCAGGATAGTGGGAGTATCATAAGAGACTCGAATACTATAAATTGTTTCCACATTAACAGAGTAATATTCAGAGAAAGGGTAATCATAATCATGACAAGTTTTATAAATATAATCATCACTACTTTTTATATCATAAGTTTCATCACAATAATCATCATAAGTAGGAACTCTGTTCTCATCATAATCGATTGAAACCTCCTCCAAGATAGTGGAATCATTACTAAATAAAGTCATGACCTCTCCAAATCCACTTTCATAATTATCATAATAAGATTCAACATCCTCCAAAATAGTGGGATCATTACTTCCTAAAATTGACACTCTTCCAAAACCAATTTCATCAATATAATAATCATAAGTAGGAGGCATGCTATCATCATTATAAATTTGCATATCAAAACTTGAGAGGCTAAAAATATCATCTTCATTAGACATAGCATCCCCAAGCTTGGAACAAATATTAATTGCAGCAAATATATTCTCAAAAACATCATCGTCTTCAAACATAGCATCCCCAAGCTTGGACCTTTTCATATCATAAGCATAATCACTCTCATCATTAATAGTATGGATAGCACCAATAGTATAGCAATTATCATCATCACAATGAGTAATAGGAGCAACATTATTTGGGAGAGATACCTTTCTACCTTTGCTTCTCCGTCTTTTCTTTTTCTTCTTCACATCATGTGTGGGTTCAACCCTCTTTTTTGAGCTCCTTATTGATGAGATTGGTTGAATAGAAGGCTCCTCCTCGTTACCTGATTCATCATAAGAAATAATAGGAGAATATTGGGAAGTCTCTTCCCTTTCATTAGTATTCTCTTCATCCTCTATTTGTTTTCTTTTCTTTATGTAATTGGCAATATAAGGATTTTCAATACAATTCACCGCACAATACATATAAATTTCTTCTAGATCAAAATCAAGAACTTTATCAAGGACAATTTCTGGAAGATCCTTAGTTATACGTTTCATTTCTTCATAACCCAAAAGCAAACTAAGTTTATTATGATGTGCAAGGGAAATCAAGTCATCACAATTTTTGGACACGATACGATCATGAAACAATTTGTATTGGCTATTGAAATGATCACGTTTATTGCAAAGTTCACAAGTAGGGCTAAGAATGTTTAAATTTTCAGCACAAACATCTAGCCTTTCTTGCAACCATTTAGTTTCCAAATACTTATGCCTCTTGCAAAATCTATTTTCCCTGTTTGGTATGTACTTGCAAACTCTATGCACTCCGCAAAAATCGACATGCTTATAAGAGACATGCTCATCATGACTAGTGCAATCATCATTAGTACTATGGATATTCAAAGAGTTCATACTAACAACATTGCAATCATGCTCATCATTCAAAGATTTAGTGCCAAACATTTTAATGCATTCTACTTCTAACACTTTGGCACAATTTTCCTTTCCATCATACTCACGAAAGATATTAAAAAGATGAAGCGTATGCGGCAAACTCAATTCCATTTTTTCTATAGTTTTCTTTTATAAAATAAACTAGTGATAAAACAAGAAACAAAAAGATTTGATTGCAAGATCTAAAGATATACCTTCAAGCACTCACCTCCGTGGCAACGGCGCCAGAAAAGAGCTTGATGTCTACTACACAACCTTCTTCTTGTAGACGTAGTTGGACCTCCAAGTGCAGAGGTTTGTAGGACAGTAGCAAATTTCCCTCAAGCGGATGACCTAAGGTTTATCAATCCGTGGGAGGCGTAGGATGAAGATGGTCTCTCTCAAACAACCCTGCAACCAAATAACAAAGAGTCTCTTGTGTCCCCAACTCACCCAATACAATGGTAAATTGTATAGGTGCACTAGTTCGGCGAAGAGATGGTGATACAAGTGCAATATGGATGGTAGATATAGGTTTTTGTAAACTGAAAATATAAAAACAGCAAAGGTAACAAGTAATGAAAGTGAGCGTAAACGGTATTGCAATGCTAGGAAACAAGGCCTAGGGTTCATACTTTCACCAGTGCAAGGTCTCTCAACAATAATAACATAATTGGATCATATAACTATCCCTCAACATGCAACAAAGAGTCACTCCAAAGTCACTAATAGCGGATAACAAACGAAGAGATTATTGTAGGGTACGAAACCACCTCAAAGTTATCCTTTCTGATCGATCTATAAAAGAGTCCGTAGTAAAATAACATGAAGCTATTCTTTCCGTTCGATCCATCATAGAGTTCGTACTAGAATAACACCTTAAGACACAAATCAACCAAAACCCTAATGTCACCTAGATACTCCAATGTCACCTCAAGTATCCGTGGGTATGATTGTACGATATGCATCACACAATCTCAGATTCATCTATTCGACCAACACAAAAGTACTTCAAGGAGTGCCCCAAAGTTTCTACCGGAGAGTCAAGATGAAAACGTTTGCCAAACCCTATGCATAAGTTCACGAGGTCACGGAACCCGCAAGTTGATCACCAAAACATACATCAAGTGAATCACGTGATATCCCATTGTCACCACAGATACGCACATGCAAGACATACATCAAGTGTTCTCAAATCCTTAAAGACTCAATCCGATAAGATAACTTCAAAGGGAAAACTCAATCCATTACAAGAGAGTAGAGGGGGAGAAACATCATAAGATCCAACTATAATAGGAAAGCTCGCGATACATCAAGATCGTATCACCTCAAGAACATGAGAGAGAGAGAGATCAAACACATAGCTAATGGTACATACCCTTAGCCCCGAGGGTGATGAATATGGCCACCGGTGAGGGTTGCCCCCTCCGGCAGGGTGCCGGAACAGGGTCCCGATTGTTTTTTGGTGACCACAGAGGCTTGCGGCGGCGGAACTCCAGATCTATTCTGCTCCCCGAAGTTTTTAGGGTATATGGATATATATCGGCGAAAGAAGTCGGTTAGGGGAGCCACGAGGGGCCCACAAGGGTGGGGGCGCGGCCAGGGGGGCAGGCGCGCCTTCCTGCCTCGTGGCCACCTCGTTGCATCCCTGACGTACACTCCAAGTCTCCTGGATTGCTTCCGTTCCAAAAATAACTCTCCCGAAGGTTTCATTCCGTTTGGGCTCCGTTTGATATTCCTTTTCTGCGAAACATTAAAATAGCCAAAAAACAAAAACTGGCACTGGGCTCTAGGTTAATAGGTTAGTCCCAAAAATCATATAAAAGTGCTTAGTAAAGCCCATTAAACATCCAAAACAGATAATATAATAGCATGGAACAATCAAAAATTATAGATACGTTGGAGACGTATCACACCCTTGTTCTTAGGAACATACATAAACTTGCAACTCTTAGTAGGAGGAGTCCTTCATATAGTTTTAACGAAAGAAAACTCGCAACCCAAATTATTAATAACTTCTTCCAACTTATCAATTCTGGCGGGATTTTTTTCTATCCTCTCGTTAATTTCCGCTTCCTTCTCTTTTATTGTTTTTAGAGTAGTTCCTACCTTTGATCCAAATTGAGTAATATGATTATGAATCTTCTTATCCAAAGTTTCAATATGCTCTACGGTTGGCATTTTATTTTCAATAGCTTCTAGCCTTTGCATAACATGCTCCAAAGTTAATGTTGTTTCATTAATAATAATAGGTGGGGATCCCACTAAATTTCCCATAGAATTGAAAACATCCATAGGGTGAATACTTAAGAAATTCCCTCCGGTAATAGTGTCAAGCACAAATCTATACCAAGTAGTAACACCCACATAAAAATTACGAAGAAGAACGATAGTAGATGGCTTAGGAGTTGATCTATTTTGAACATCGCAAATCCTATACCAAGCATCTTTTAAATTCTCTCATCCCCTTTGTTTAAAATTGAGTACTTCGTTTTAGGGGTACACGTAACAAGAAAAGAGCTAGCCATAATGGAAAATCAAGGAAGCAAACGAGCAAAAGCAATAAAAAAAGGCAAATAAAACAAACAAAAATATTTTTGTGTTTTTTTGTAAAATAACTTTAGAAGTGGGGGAGATAAAAACGAGAGGCAAATGGCAAAAGAAAGTAAATACAAGTAGATGATAGTTTGTGTGCACGTACTTGATAGGTTTTTGTGACGTCTCCCCGGCAACGGCGCTAGAAATTCTTCCCGCTACTTGTGAGCTGCATTGGATTTCCTCGAAGAGGAGAGGATGAAGCAGTACAGTAGAGATAAGTATTTTCCTCAGTTAAGAACCAACGTTATCAATCCAGTAGGAGAACCAGGCAGAACCGCTTTAGCAGCACCTACACACACAAAAGCAAATACTTGCACCCAACGCAAACAAGGGGGTTGTCAATTGATACGTCCATTTTGCATCATGTTTTATTACTGTTATTTATTGTGTTTTGGATTGTTACTTCACTTTATGATATAATTCTTATGCCTTTTATCTCTTATTTTGCAAGTTTCAAATGAAGAGGGAGATTGCCGGCGGCTGGAATTCTGGACCGGAAAGGGCTAGATCAGAGATACCTATTCTGCACAATTCCAAATGACATGAAATTTACGGAGATTTATTTTGGAGTATATATAAAATACTGTCTAAAGAATTACCAGAGGGGGACCCACCAGGCAGCCACAAGCCTGGGGGAGCTCCCCTGGACTTGTGGGGCCCTTGGCAGGCCTCTGAAGCCCATCGTCTGCTATAAGGGGCCATTTGATCTAGAAAAAATAAAGCTAAAGGTTTTGGGGTGAAGCGCCGCCATCTCGAGGCGGAATCTGGGCAGGAGAACTTTTGCTCTCCGGCAGAGCGATTCCACCAGAGAAACTTCCCTCCGGGAGGGGGAAATCGAAGCCGTCAACATCACCAACGATCCTCTCATCGTGGGACCAAATCTTCATCAACATCTTCACCAACACCATCTCATCTCAAACGCTAGTTCATCTCTTGTATTCAATCTTTGTCTCAAAACCTCAGATTTGTACCTGTGGGTTGCTAGTAGTGTTGATTACATCTTGTAGTTGATACTAGTTGGTTTATTTGGTGGAAGTTATATGTTCAGATCCTTAATGACATTCAGTAACCCTCTGATCTTCAACATGAATATGATTTGTGAGTAATTACTTTGGTTCTTAAGGACATGGGAGAAGTCTGGTTATAAGTAATCATGTGAATTTGGTATTCGTTCAATATTTTGATGATATGTATGTTGTTTCTTCCTTTAGTGGTGTCATGTGAACGTCGACTACATGACACTTCTGTTGGGGAACGTAGCAGAAATTCAAAATTTTCTACGCATCACCAAGATCAATCTATGGAGTTTACTAGCAACGAGAGGGAAGGAGTGCATCTACATACCCTTGTAGATCGCGAGCGGAAGCGTTCCAATGAACGGGGTTGATGGAGTCGTACTCGCCGTGATCCAAATCACCGATGACTGAGTGCCGAACGGACGGCACCTCCGCGTTCAACACACGTACGGAGCAGCGACGTCTCCTCCTTCTTGATCCAGCAAGGGGGAGGAGAGGTTGATGGAGATCCAGCAGCACGACGGCGTGGTGGTGGAAGTAGCGGGATTCCAACAGGGCTTCGCCAAGCGCTGCGGGAGGGGGGAGATGTGTCACGGGAGGGAGAGGGAGGCGCCAGGGCTTAGGTATTGCTGCCCTCCCTCCCCCCACTATATATAGGGCCAAGGGAGAGGGGGGGCGCAGCCTTGGCCCTTCCTCCAAGGAAGGGTGCGGCCAGGGAAGAGTCCATCCTCCCCAAGGCACCTCGGAGGTGCCTTCCCCCTTTAGGACTCTCCCTTTCCCTTATCTCTTGGCGCATGGGCCTCTTGGGGCTGGTGCCCTTGGCCCATATAGGCCAAGGCGCACAACCCTACAGCCCATGTGGCCCCCCGGGGCTGGTGGACCCCCTTGGTGGACCCCCGGACCCCTTTCGGCACTCCCGGTACAATACCGATAATGCGCGAAACTTTTCCGGCGACCAAAATAAGACTTCCCATATATAAATCTTTACCTCCGGACCATTCCGGAACTCCTCGTGACGTTCGAGATCTCATCCGGGAGTCCGAACAACTTTCGGGTTACCGCATACTAATATCTCTACAACCCTAGCGTCACCGAACCTTAAGTGTGTAGACCCTACGGGTTCGGGAGACACGCAGACATGACCGAGACGACTCTCCGGTCAATAACCAACAGCGGGATCTGGATACCCATGTTGGCTCCCACATGCTCCTCGATGATCTCATCGGATGAACCACGATGTCGAGGATTCAATCAATCCCGTATACAATTCCCTTTGTCAACCGGTATAGTACTTGCCTGAGATTCGATCGTCGGTATCCCGATACCTTGTTCAATCTCGTTACCGGCAAGTCTCTTTACTCGTTCCGTAACACATCATCCCGTGATCAACTCCTTGGTCACATTGTGCACATTATGATGATGTCCTACCGAGTGGGCCCAGAGATACCTCTCCATTTACACGGAGTGACAAATCCCAGTCTCGATTCGTGCCAACCCAACAGACACTTTCGGAGATACCTGTAGTGCACCTTTATAGCCACCCAGTTACGTTGTGACGTTTGGTACACCCAAAGCATTCCTACGGTATCCGGGAGTTGCACAATCTCATGGTCTAAGGAAATGATACTTGACATTAGAAAAGCTCTTAGCAAACGAACTACACGATCTTGTGCTAGGCTTAGGATTGGGTCTTGTCCATCACATCATTCTCCTAATGATGTGATTCCGTTATCAACGACATCCAATGTCCATGGTCAGGAAACCGTAACCATCTATTGATCAACGAGCTAGTCAACTAGAGGCTTACTAGGGACATGGTGTTGTCTATGTATCCACACATGTATCTGAGTTTCCTATCAATACAATTCTAGCATGGATAATAAACGATTATCATGAACAAGGAAATATAATAATAACCAATTTATTATTGCCTCTAGGGCATATTTCCAATAGTCTCCCACTTGCACTAGAGTCAATAATCTAGTTCACATCACCATGTGATTAACACTCACAGGTCACATCACCATGTGACTAACATCCAAAGAGTTTACTAGAGTCAACAATCTAGTTCACATCACTATGTGATTAACACTCAATGAGTTCTGGTTTGATCATGTTATGCTTGTGAGAGAGGTTATTAGTCAACGGGTCTGAACCTTTCAGATCCGTGTGTGCTTTACGAATATCTATGTCATCTTCTGGATGCTACCACGCGCTACTTGGAGCCATTTCAAATAACTGCTCTACTATACGAATCCGGTTTACTACTCAGAGTCATTCGGATTAGTGTCAAAGTTCGCATCGACGTAACCCTTTACGACGAACTCCTTTTCACCTCCATAATCGAGAAAATTCCTTAGTCCACTAGATACTAAGGATAGGTTCGACCACTGTCATGTGATCCATACCCGGATCACTATTGTACCCCTTGACCAACTCATGGCAAGGCACACTTCATGTGCGGTACACAGCATAGCATACTGTAGAGCCTACGTCTAAAGCATAGGGGACGACCTTCGTCCTTTCTCTCTCTTCTGCTGTGGTCAGGTCTTGAGTCTTACTCAATACTCACACCTTGTAACACAGCCAAGAACTCCTTCTTTGCTGATCTATTTTGAACTCTTTCAAAATCATGTCAAGGTGTGCGTTCTTTGAAAGTATCATCAGGCGTCTTGATCTTGATGCCCAATATGTAAGCAGTTTTATCCAGGTCTTCCTTTGAAAAACTCCTTTCAAACAACCCTTTATGCTTTCCAGAAATTTTACATCATTTCGGATCAACAATATGTCATTCACATATACTTATCAGAAATGTTGTAGCGCTCCCACTCACTTTATTGTAAATACAAGTTTCTAACAAACTTTGTATAAACACAAAAACTTTGATCACTCCATCAAAGCGTATTGTGACGCCCGGATAGTTAAGATACAGTAATCCCACGTTAACGATGCCACGTCACCAGGATACTGTTGCTAAATCTCGCGTTAGTTCGAAACCGATTCAAATTCAAATTCAAAATCGAATCAAGCGGTAAAAGTTTACAAACATTAAAACTAAAATGTCCAAAATGTGTCAAATAAACCATGGATAATACTAGTGGGGAAACCACACTTTTATAAAATGTTTAAAGGCTCTAAAGTAATTAAAACAGCAGCTATGTCAATTAATTAAATGCTTTTTAAAAATTATAATAATGCAAACTATTTTAATTAGGTGTCAAACTTTTTGGGGCAGTAGAATAAGTTATAACATTTATCTAGGAGTTGCACTTATAATTTATAAAACAAAAGTTAAAAAAATAAAATAGAAAAGAAATTAGATAAAGAAAAGAAAACAGAAAAAGGAAACAAAAGAACCCCCTCTCCCTGGGCCGAATGGCCCAGCTAGCCACAGGCCGGCCCAGCTGCGGCCCAACCCCACTCCCCTTATCCACTCACCCCCCCAGCCAAACCCTAACCCAAACCGAACCCCACCCACTCTCCCCGATCCCCTCTCTCTCTCGCTCCCCCTCGATCCCCCTCTCCCTCCCTCGTTCCGAATCGGGAGCGGGCGCCCCCGACGCCA
>NC_057796.1:441100486-441100787 GCF_018294505.1 Triticum aestivum
AATGGCCCAGCTAGCCACAGGCCGGCCCAGCTGCGGCCCAACCCCACTCCCCTTATCCACTCACCCCCAGCCAAACCCTAACCCAAACCGAACCCCACCCACTCTCCCCGATCCCCTCTCTCTCTCGCTCCCCCTCGATCCCCCTCTCCCTTCCCCGTTCTGGATCGGGAGCGGGCGCCCCCGACGCCACCCGTCGCCCGCCTCGCCGCCCCTCCTGGCCTCCTCGCCGCCGCCCCGGTCCGCCATCGCACTCCGCCGTCCAGATCGAACCGCGCCCCGCCACCCCGACGTCGTTCCCCGC
>NC_057796.1:441100842-441101436 GCF_018294505.1 Triticum aestivum
CAGATCGAACCGCGCCCCGCCACCCCGACGTCGTTCCCGCGGCGCCGCCCCTGCTTGGGTCAGGTCGGGGCCGACCGCCGCTACCTCGACCTCGACGCCAACCGCCGTGGCCGGACCCCGACGCCGCCGCCACCGGACCGCGTCGCCTCCTCACCTCTCCCTCGCTGGCTCCATCGAGCCTCGCGCCCCCGCCACCTGCGTCCATCCCCAGCGCCGCCCGACTCCGTCAACGCCGTCGCCTCCTCGCCCTCGTGCCGGACTGCACCGTCCCTGCCTCTCCATCACCGGCTCCACCGAGCCTCGTCGCTCCCCGTACCCCTGCAAAGCCGGTGAGGGCCATGCCCTCCCCCCTCCCTATCTTGGCCGTGGGCACCGCCGCTCGACCGCGCTCACCATGTCGTGCCCGCGCCCTGTGCGTGCCCGCAACCGCCTCACAGCCGTGCGTGCCCGCAGCCCAGCGCGTCGTGGCTTGCCGCCCCGCCGTGGCCACGCCCTGGCCGCGCCCGTGCCGCATCGGCCACGCCCGACGCGCGCACCCGCGCATCGCCTCCCTCCCCGGCGCGCTCACCGCGCCCTGCCGCTGCTCTGCCTCGC
>NC_057796.1:441101971-441109457 GCF_018294505.1 Triticum aestivum
CGGCCACGCCTCGGTCGTGTGCTCGCGAGCCCTGGCGGGTTCGTCCCGCCCCGCCACCCGTTACGCCCGCTCCGCCGGGCCCCTGTACCACTGACCAGTGGGTCCTCCCCCCTGTGTCAATGACAGATGGGGCCCACGCCCTTGGAACGCAAAAAAATAAATAAATAATAGAAAAATAAAATAAAAATAATAATAATAAATAAAATAATAATAATAATAAATTTAATTAATTAATTAATTAAGTTAATTAATCCTACTTAATTAATATAATTAATCAGTTAATTTAATTGAACAGTAATTAATTAGCTAAACCCTAATTAATCTAAGTAGTGTATGACATGCGGGACCCACACGTAGTTGACCCAGTCAACTGCCCTGTTGACTGCTGACGTCTGCATGACATCATGCTGATGTCATAAATCCATTTTCGAATTAAGTTAAATAATTAATTAAATTCCAGAAATTAATAAAATCTTCAGAAAATCATATCTTTTAATCCGTAACTCGGATTAAAATATTTTCAACATGAAAGTTGCTCAGAACGACGAGACGAATCCGAATACGCAATCCGTTCATCCACCACACCTCCCTAACCTATCGAACTCGCAACTTTCCCCCTCCGGTCCGTCCGTCCGAAACGCGAAACAGCGGGAATACTTTCCCGGATGTTTCCCCCCTTCGTCGGTACCACCTACTGTCGCGTTAGGACACACCTAGCACTGCTCATTGTCATGTCACGCATCGTCATGCTTATGTTTGCATTGTATTTACTATTTCTTCCCCCCTCTTCTGTCCGGTAGACTACGAGACCGACACTGCTGCTGCCCAGTTCGACTACGGAGTTGACGACCCCTCCTACTTGCCAGAGCAACCAGGCAAGCCCCCCCTTGATCACCAGATATCGCCTATTCTTCTCTATACTGCTTGCATTAGAGTAGTGTAGCATGTTACTGCTTTCCGATCCTGATGCATAGCCTATCCTTGCTACTACTGTTGTTACCTTTACCTGCAATCCTACATGCTTAGTATAGGATGCTAGTTTTCCATCAGTGGCCCTACATTCTTGTCCGTCTGCTGTGCTATACTATCGGGCCGTGATCACCTGGGCGGTGATCACGGGTATATACTTATATACTATATACATGACACATGTGATGACTAAAGTCGGGTCGGCTCGTAGGAGTACCCGCAAGTGGATCTTTGTGGCGGAGCGACAGGGCAGGTTGAGACCGCCTAGGTGAGAGGTGGGCCTGGCCCTGGTCGGCGTTCGCGGATACTTAACACGCTTAACGAGATCTTGGTATTTGATCTGAGTCTGGCCATTTGGTCTCTACGCACTAACCATCTACGCGGGAGTAGTTATGGGTATCCCGGCGTCGTGGTATCAGCCGAAGCCTTCG
This sequence comes from Triticum aestivum, assembly GCF_018294505.1. Lineage (NCBI taxonomy): Eukaryota > Viridiplantae > Streptophyta > Magnoliopsida > Poales > Poaceae > Triticum > Triticum aestivum. Next base: position 441,103,372 of record NC_057796.1, read on the forward strand.
TGACGTCAGCGACTGAGTGGCGCGCGCCGTGTTGGACCGCTTTGACGTAACCGCCGTGATCGTGTGGGTTGCTAGGTCTGCTCGCGGCCGCGTTCGCAACGTGCAGGTGTGCATAGGGCGATGGGCCCAGACCCCTGCGCGCTTAGGATTAGACCGGCGTGCTGACCTTTCTGTTGTGCTTAGGTGGAGCTGCGACGTGTTGATCTTATGAGGCCGGGCATGACCCAGAAAAGTGTGTCCGGCCAAATGGGATCGAGCGTGTTGGGTTATGTGGTGCACCCCTGCAGGGAAGTTTATCTATTCGAATAGCCGTGTCCCTCGGTAAAAGGACGACCCGGAGTTGTACCTTGACCTTATGACAACTAGAACCGGATACTGAATAAAATACACCCTTCCAAGTGCCAGATACAACCCGGTGATCGCTCTCTAACAGGGCGACGAGGAGGGGATCGCCGGGTAGGATTTATGCTATGCGATGCTACTTGGAGGTCTTCAATCTACTCTCTTCTACATGCTGCAAGATGGAGGCTGCCAGAAGCGTAGTCTTCGACAGGATTAGCTATCCCCCTCTTATTCTGGCATTCTGCAGTTCAGTCCACCGATATGGCCCCTTTACACATATACTCATGCATATGTAGTGTAGCTCCTTGCTTGCGAGTACTTTGGATGAGTACTCATGGTTGCTTTTCTCCCTCTTTTCCCCTTTCTATACCTGATTGTCGCAACCAGATGCTGGAGTCCAGGAGCTAGAGATCCCGAGGATGATTCTACATGGAGTTCGGCTTCGAGGAGTAGTTAGGAGGTCCCAGGCAGGAGGCCTTGCCTTTTCGATCGTTGCTACTTTTGTGCTAGCCTTCTTAAGGCAAACTTGTTTAACTTATGTCTGTACTCAGATATTGTTGCTTCCGCTGACTCGTCTATGATCGAGCACTTGTATTCGAGCCCTCGAGGCCCCTGGCTTGTATTATAATGCTTGTATGACTTATTTATGTTGTAGAGTTGTGTTGTGATATCCCTGTGAGTCCCTGATCTTGATCGTACACATTTGCGTGCATGATTAGTGTACGGTCAAATCGGGGGCGTCACAAGTTGGTATCAGAGCCGATTGCCTGTAGGAATCCCCCTTTCCAACTCCTTGGCCGAAGTCGAGTCTAATCGTTGAAAAACTTTTACTAACATGGCTGTGTGGCTTACGGGCCCACGTCGCCATTGGGTGGTATTAGGATCTTTTACTCCTTGTCTATACTCTGGGACTCTGATCTCTCTTCTATTCGGGTTAAGTGAATTTTACTAAAACTAACATTAGGATCTCGTTATCACTTTCTCCCGGAGAGCCCCTTATTACTGATGATCGTCTGCTGCACGTGAAGACCCTGAAGATACTCTCCGCTGATAACCCGAGAACTTGTGTTCATCGCTTTTGCAATTCCCTTTCATCGATAAACTCCTATGGATAACCACGTATACTCGCCATTCATACAATGTTTCCCAGTTGATCTTGTTATTACAAGATACCCCGAAATTCTCTCTGTTGTTCGGAGAATCCTTTGAGCTTACTGCCTTGCTGTTCTTTGTCACCTGAATACCCCTACGGATAATTCTCGCACTTACCGAGTATCCGGTCATCCCTAGATGATTCAAGTATTCCACAATAGTCTTCAAAATACTATTCGATCTTCCGAAAATCCTGAGGAGCCTATTGCTCTTGAAATTCTTGTTTGCTTGCATTATGGTTAATCCCATAAGTCTCGTAATCTTATTGGCATCTCTTGTCATTATCATTTTGAGTCCGTTGATTCAATTTGTTGCGAATGCTCGCAATCCTCAATCATATCCTAGAATTCATTCTTCCGGCTCAGACGTCATTTTAAACGTGAGCTGGATCTCGACCTATCAAATTGCCATCGATTGTACCCCTAAGCCTACTCAACTTATCCATCCTTGATCAGAGCGTTGCTTCTGACCCCCTGATTTGGAAATCATAATTCTTTTGCATTTGAACTTTGAGTTAGTCAGTTGTTTCTATAATCAGATCTCCTTGCATTCTTCTTCCTCTGGTTGAGTACCGATGCTCACATCAGATCCCTTGTGGACCATCGGTTCCTTTGTTGGCTTTTATCCGACAGTGTCCTTCATATTGAATAACCTTGTGAGCCTTTCCATGGGTATATAATGCCTTTGGTAAATTGTATCATCTGATTTTGAACAATGCTCTTCTTTCGAGCTTGTAATATTTACTCCGAAGTTTGGGGTATATGTTCCTAAGATACCCTGATGGGTTGAACCTATACCTTCCCTAAAAACCGTATGAACCCGAAGGTTTTAACAAGCCATACCCTTCTGGTATTTTACCAGATAATTTTCTACCATACAACTTCATCGAACGCGAGAAGTAAATGAAAGGTTATGCATTGGAGAAGTGGGAGTCGACCTTGAACTTTGCGTTCATGCCCATGGACACGATGTAGATCTTATCATTAAAGCTTTTCTTAAATTAATTATTCCATTGGTATAAGTTCATATTATATCTGGGATCTGGCCTTTTTCAATCGTGGTTCCGACCATGTTCTCCTTTAAATACCATTTCTCGTACAAGTTTAAGCACTTGTCTTCTGTAAGAGCAATACCCCAGTCCAACCTCTACTTTGGTTTGTCGTTGAGTATTACCCCCTGGTATCTCGAGATTATCATGGAACTGCATAACTTCTTATGAGTTCTCCATCAAGTATTACATTCTCATTGATTCCAATTTTTCACGGGCTCCGAGTTATTAAACACTAAAGGACATCGATAACTGAATCGAGTCCGCATCATGATTAAACAACTCTTAATAATCTCCTTTGTTTACGAGTTCGTACTCGATCACGTCATCCCTAGCCTGCTCGGCTATGTCATTATCGTGCCGATTTTAACTGTGCTACCTGGTCTTTATTCCCGGAGCACCACTTTCGACGATGAGCTAAGCTTACGTCGATTTTCCTCGTCATATCATTTCGCCTTGAACAGCAAGCTTGATTTCGAGTTTGTGTCATACCCCTGGTTCCAATAACTTTTCGCTTCATCATTCCTTTGACTTGATGTCATCGCCGATCGATTACCTCTTCATAAATTCTCGCTACAAATGTGTCGTGAACATCATCAACATTCTGAGCTCTTCCAAGATATCTATCAAATTCTGGATGAGAAATACCATCCTTGCCCTCGATGATTTGTTTTATCATCGACCATTTTATTGCCTTCCATTCAACACAAACTTGTTCGTGTTTTGTGTTGTACCTTGATTTCCTTGCTATCTAGCTTATGATATGTTCTACCTTGGAGTATTACCATCTTTTATGTCAAGTATGTTGTAAGAATTTCACCACCTCATATGACATCTTGGTACAGTAATACTTCTCCCCATCACCATTCTTTCTTGGTCCCCGTGTTGTTTCTAAAAGGAATACCGACCAATGGTCTGTGATGTGTAAATTCTAAACTTCTAGCAACCCTATTGCTTTGAAGTTATTGGTCTATAGTTTCATTCTACGTCTATGGCTTAATGAATCATCATTCGAACATTGATTGAGCTACCTAGCCCATATTTCGGGTGCACATTTCAACCAATGTTTAACTGTGTATGTTTTCCTCGAGCATACATCATTAAGTCATTCGATCTAGCTAATGTTATCTCCTTGTTCACATAGTGGTGGAAATCCATCTTTTGGAAATCTCAATGGATTGTCGCTGAGTCAATCAGTCACCTCCTCACCTCTCCTTGATGTAATGATGAAACCTTGTCCGGAACTTGCTTCCTTAGTTCATCTCCCGAGAATCTTCGATGTCGTTTCGACAATTTGTGTTGCACCTTTCTTCTCAGGCATCCTGAGTCTGAGTTATCCTGACACCAATCAGATCTGAACCTCGGTCAGATATGATGGTTGGAACATATTTCCAAGAGTTATAACATTGGCCTATTTATGACCCGGTAAGGTGATGATACCCAGCACACCTGGCGGGAGGACCTATTGTTATAAGTTTTCCCTTTTAGCAAGGTTAGCTATTCTTCCATGAGGAAATTGTAAGACTTATTCTATAAGTTGTTCCTGATGGATCCTTTTTGTTTCCAAAGTCCGATCTTTACCTGTTGACCATGTCAATGCTATCTCGAAGCATGTCTATGGTACTCCGATTTTCAACAGGAACATTTGAAGCCCAATGCTAAATGTTTCCTGCTCAATTATCCAAACACCGTTGTATGGGTAATGTCATGAAATTTCTCTCCCCTACCTAAAGAGTTTTCTACATTATATCCTGTCATGAATATCATGCTCAGCTTGTCCTTGGGAAGGATATACCCTTGAAATATGTGTTTAAACACATTTTCCTTTCCATTCTTCTATTTAATCTGATAATCATATTTTCCTTTCCATTGTTTGGTTTAACCTTTCTGGTGATCTATATGATCTAAGCAGTAATATTCTCCTGCTTATGTAAACACCTCGGTGTACAACTCTGTCAGTAAGACCCTGTTATTATTGTTGGTGACATTTCGGTAACCACCGATGGACGAGAACTTTGCCTAATGGTCCGCCTCGTTTCAACGAGCAGGAAAATGGTTCTCTTCGTCCCTCGCCCTTGGTACCGACGATGTTGCTGACATATAACTGACAGGCTACCCTCTGACATGCCTTGCTATCATGATCGTGCAAGATGTCACCGCCCTTCCTACTTTTAACCCACATGGTGGGCCCATAACCCACAGTTCCACAGGATCGAAACCTGACTCTCCTGTGCACCCCCTGTTCCCAAATTTATTCATCGCGCGTGGCCTCGTATGTAATTCACGGACCACCGTCCTACTGATCTATACTGGCATCAGACATAATACTTATTCCGATTGCTTTGAACCCCTTTCACGCCCTGTAACAGGCATCGAACGATTGCCTACCCGCTCGAAACTTCCCAGGATACCTCCTTACTTTGCTCTCGATATTTCCGTAAGTTTCAATTCGAGAGTTACTTTCCGCCACCTTCCCCGATGTTAGCTACCAGATAGTCAACCTTGTAGAGGTCCGTTCTCCTGGAATATACCCACCCTTTATTCTTAAGTACGATGGAGTTCCCGAAGAAAGGACGACAACTTCATCATGATGACCTGAAACAGCAGAATGAAGACATCAATGTAATGGATCAACCTCTTCGAGAAGAACAACCAAGACCAAGAACACTCCCTAGAATTTCGTAACCCAAACCTTCCCCCTTTACTTCCCTCTTAAATCTCGGGACGAGATTTCTTGTAGTGGAGGAGAATTGTGACGCTCGGATAGTTAAGCTACAGTAATCCCACGTTAACGATGCCACGTCACCAGGATACTGTTGCAAAATCTCGCGTTAGTTCGAAACCGATTCAAATTCAAATTCAAAATCGAATCAAGCGGTAAAAGTTTACAAACATTAAAACTAAAATGTCCAAAATGTATCAAATAAACCATGGATAATACTAGTGGGGAAACCACACTTTTATAAAATGTTTAAAGGCTCTAAAGTAATTAAAACAGCAGCTATGTCAATTAATTAAATGCCTTTTAAAAATTATAATAATGCAAACTATTTTAATTAGGTGTCAAACTTTTTGGGGCAGTAGAATAAGTTATAACATTTATCTAGGAGTTGCACTTATATTTTATAAAACAAAATTTTAAAAAATAAAATAGAAAAGAAATTAGATAAAGAAAAGAAAACAGAAAAAGAAAACAAAAGAACCCCCTCTCCCTGGGCCGAATGGCCCAGCTAGCCACAGGCCGGCCCAGCTGCGGCCCAACCCCACTCCCCTTATCCACTCACCCCAGCCAAACCCTAACCCAAACCGAACCCCACCCACTCTCCCCGATCCCCTCTCTCTCTCGCTCCCCCACGATCCCCCTCTCCCTCCCCCGTTCTGGATCGGGAGCGGGCGCCCCCGACGCCACCCGTCGCCCGCCTCGCCGCCCCTCCTGGCCTCCTCGCCGCCGCCCCGGTCCGCCATCGCACTCCGCCGTCCAGATCGAACCGCGCCCCGCCACCCCGATGTCGTTCCCCGCGGCGCCGCCCCCTGCTTGGGTCAG
>NC_057796.1:441110686-441120290 GCF_018294505.1 Triticum aestivum
GGCGGCGCGCCTTAGCCGCGGCCACGCCTCGGGCGTGTGCTCGCGAGCCCTGGCGGGTTCGTCCCGCCCCGCCACCCGTTACGCCCGCTCCGCCGGGCCCCTGTACCACTGACCAGTGGGTCCTCCCCCCTGTGTCAATGACAGATGGGGCCCACGCCCTTGGAACGCAAAAAAATAAATAAATAATAAAAAAATAAAATAAAAATAATAGTAATAAATAAAATAATAATAATAATAAATTTAATTAATTAATTAATTAACTAAATTAATTAAGTTAATTAATCCTACTTAATTAATATAATTAATTAGTTAATTTAATTAAACAGTAATTAATTAGCTAAACCCTAATTAATCTAAGTAGTGTATGACATGCGGGACCCACACGTAGTTGACCCAGTCAACTGCCTTGTTGACTGCTGACGTCAGCATGACATCATGCTGATGTCATAAATCCATTTTCGAATTAAGTTAAATAATTAATTAAATTCCAGAAATTAATAAAATCTTTAGAAAATCATATCTTTTAATCCGTAACTCGGATTAAAATATTTTCAACATGAAAGTTGCTCAGAACGACGAGATGAATCCGAATACGCAGTCCGTTCGTCCACCACACCTCCCTAACCTATCGAACTCGCAACTTTCCCCCTCCGGTCCGTCCGTCCGAAACGCGAAACAGCGGGAATACTTTCCCGGATGTTTCCCCCCTTCGCCGATACCACCTACTGTCGCGTTAGGACACACCTAGCACTGCTCATTGTCATGTCACGCATCGTCATGCTTATGTTTGCATTGTATTTACTGTTTCTTCCCCCCTCTTCTCTCCGGTAGACTATGAGACCGACACTGCTGCTGCCCAGTTCGACTACGGAGTTGACGACCCCTCCTACTTGCCAGAGCAACCAGGCAAGCCCCCCTTGATCACCAGATATCGCCTATTCTTCTCTATACTGCTTGCATTAGAGTAGTGTAGCATGTTACTGCTTTCCGATATCCTATCCTGATGCATAGCCTATCCTTGCTACTACTGTTGTTACCTTTACCTGCAATCCTACATGCTTAGTATAGGATGCTAGCTTTCCATCAGTGGCCCTACATTCTTGTCCGTCTGCTGTGCTATACTATCGGGCCGTGATCACCTGGGCGGTGATCACGGGTATATACTTATATACTATATACATGACACATGTGATGACTAAAGTCGGGTCGGCTCGTAGGAGTACCCGCAAGTGGATCTTTGTGGCGGAGCGACAGGGCAGGTTGAGACCGCCTAGGTGAGAGGTGGGCCTGGCCCTGGTCGGCGTTCGCGGATACTTAACACGCTTAACGAGATCTTGGTATTTGATCTGAGTCTGGCCATTTGGTCTATACGCACTAACCATCTACGCGGGAGTAGTTATGGGTATCCCGGCGTCGTGGTATCAGCCGAAGCCTTCGTGACGTCAGCGACTGAGTGGCGCGCGCCGTGTTGGACCGCTTTGACGTAACCGCCGTGATCGTGTGGGTTGCTAGGTCTGCTCGCGGCCGCGTTCGCAACGTGCAGGTGTGCATAGGGCGATGGGCCCAGACCCCTGCGCGCTTAGGATTAGACCGGCGTGCTGACCTCTCTGTTGTGCTTAGGTGGGGCTGCGACGTGTTGATCTTATGAGGCCGGGCATGACCCAGAAAAGTGTGTCCGGCCAAATGGGATCGAGCGTGTTGGGTTATGTGGTGCACCCCTGCAGGGAAGTTTATCTATTCAAATAGCCGTGTCCCTCGGTAAAAGGAAGACCCGAAGTTGTACCTTGACCTTATGACAACTAGAACCGGATACTGAATAAAATACACCCTTCCAAGTGCCAGATACAACCCGGTGATCGCTCTCTAACAGGGCGACGAGGAGGGATCGCCGGGTAGGATTTATGCTATGCGATGCTACTTGGAGGACTTCAATCTACTCTCTTCTACATGCTGCAAGATGGAGGCTGCCAGAAGCGTAGTCTTCGACAGGATTAGCTATCCCCCTCTTATTCTGGCATTCTGCAGTTCAGTCCACCGATATGGCCCCTTTACACATATACTCATGCATATGTAGTGTAGCTCCTTGCTTGCGAGTACTTTGGATGAGTACTCACGGTTGCTTTTCTCCCTCTTTTCCCCTTTCTATACCTGATTGACGCAACCAGATGCTGGAGTCCAGGAGCTAGAGATCCCGAGGATGATTCTACATGGAGTTCGGCTTCGAGGAGTAGTTAGGAGGTCCCAGGCAGGAGGCCTTGCCTTTTCGATCGTTGCTACTTTTGTGCTAGCCTTCTTAAGGCAAACTTGTTTAAATTATGTCTGTACTCAGATATTGTTGCTTCCGCTGACTCGTCTATGATCGAGCACTTGTATTCGAGCCCTCGAGGCCCCTGGCTTGTATTATAATGCTTGTATGACTTATTTATGTTGTAGAGTTGTGTTGTGATATCTTCCCATGAGTCCCTGATCTTGATCGTACACATTTGCGTGCATGATTAGTGTACGGTCAAATCGGGGGCGTCACACGTATATTCTGACTCCGAGATGCTTGCTCTAGTCCATGGAAGGATCGCTGGAGCCAGCATACCTTTTAGCATCCTTAGGATCGACAAAACCTTTCTGATTGTATCACATACAACCTTTCCTTACAAAAACTGGTAAGGAAACTTGTTTTGACATCCATCTGCCAGATTTCATAAATGCAGCTAATGCTAACATGATTCCGACGGACTTAAGCATCGCTACGGATGAGAAAATCTCATCGTAGTCAACTCCTTGAACTTGTGAAAAAACTCTTTACCACAAGTCGAGCTTCATAGACGGTAACATTACCGTGCATGTCCGTCTTCTTCTTAAAGATCCATTTATCTCAATGGCTTGCCGATCATCGGGCAAGTTCACCAAAGTCCATGCTTTGTTCTTGATACATGGATCCTTTCTCGGATTTCATGGCTTCCAACCATTCGTCGGAATATGGGCCCACCATCGCTTCTCCATAGCTCGTAGGTTCAGTATTGTCTAACAACATGATATCTAAGACAGGATTACCGTACCACTTAGGAGTAGTACATATCCTTGTCGACCTACGAGGTTCGGTAGTGACTTGATCCGAAGTTTCATGATCACTATCATAAGCTTCCACTTCAATTCGTGTAGGTGCCACAGGAACAACTTCCTGTGCCCTGCTACACACTAGTTGAAGTGACGGTTCAATAACCTTATCAAGTCTCCACCATCCTCCCACTCAATTCTTTCGAGAGAAACTTTTCCTCGAGAAAGGACTCGTTTCTAGAAGCAATTACTTTTGCTTCCATATATGAAATAGGAGGTACACCCAACTGTTTTGGGTATTCTATGAAGATGCATTTATCCGCTTTGGGTTCGAGCTTATCAGCCCGAAACTTTTTCACATAAGCATCGCAGCCCCAAACTTTTAAGAAACGACAACTTAAGTTTCTCTAAACGGTGTCGTCTCAACGGAATTGCGTGGTGCCCCTTTTAAAGTGAATGTGGTTGTCTCTAATGCCTAACCCATAAACGATAGCGGTAATTTGATAAGAGACATCATGGTATGCACCATATCCAATAGGGTGCAGTTATGATGTTCGGACACACCATCACACAGTGGTGTTCCAGGCGGTATTAATTGTGAAACACTTTCCACAATGTCTTAATTGTGTGCCAAACTCGTAACTCAGATACTCATCTCTATGATCATATCACAGACATTTTATCCTCTTGTCACGATGATCTTCAACTTCACTCTGAAATTACTTGAACCTTTCAATAATTCAGACTTGTGTTTCATCAAGTAAATACACTCAGCATCTACTCAAATCATCTGTGAAGTAAGAACATAACGATATCCACTTCATGCCTCAGCACTCATTGGACTGCATACATCAAAATGTATTACTTCCAATAAGTTGCTCTCTTGTTCCATCTTACTGAAAACGAGGCCTTTCAGTCATCTTGCCCATGTGGTATGATTTGCATGTCTCAAGTGATTCAAAATCAAGTGAGTCCAAACGATCCATCTGCATGGAGTTTCTTCATGCATATATACCAATAGACATGGTTTGCATGTCTCAATCTTTTCAAAAACGACTGAGTCCAAAGATCCATCTACATGGAGCTTCTTCATGCGTTCTATACCAATATGACTCAAATGGCAGTGCCACAAGTATGTGGTACTATCATTACTATTTTATATCTTTTGGCACGAACATGTGTATCACTACGATCGAGATTCATTTTAGGTGCAAGACCATTGAAGGTATTATTCGAATAAACAGAGTAACCATTATTCTCCTTAAATGAATAACCGTATTGCGATAAACATAATCCAATCATGCTCAACGCAAACACCAAATCTCGATGATAGAGGGAGCATGCGATGCTTGATCACATCAACCTTGGAAACACTTCCAACACACATCGTCATCTCACCTTTAGCTAGTCTCCATTTATTCGGCAGCTTTTATTTTGAGTTACTAACACTTAGCAACCAAACCGGTATCTAATACCCTAGTGCTGCTAGGAGTACTAGTAAAGTACACATTCATATAATGTATATCCAATATACTTCTGTTGACCTTGCCTGCCTTCTCATCTACCAAGTATCTAGGGTAGTTCTGCTTCAGTGACCGTTCCCCTCATTACAGGAGCACTTAGTCTCGGGTTTGGGTTTAACCTTGGGATTCTTCGCTAGAGCAGCAAATGATTTGCTGTTTCATGAAGTATCCCTTCTTCCCTTGCCCTTCTTGAAACTAGTTGTTTTACTAACCATCAACAATTGATGCTCCTACTTGATTTCTACTTTCGCGGTGTCAAACATCGCGAGTCGCTCAAGGATCGTCATATCTATCCCTGATATGTTATAGTTCATCACGAAGCTCTAATAGATTGGTGGCAGTGACTATGGAGAACCATCACTATCTTATCTGGAAGATTAACTCCCACTCGATTCAAGCGATTGTGGTACTCAGACAATCTGAGCACATGCTCAACGATTGAGCTTTTCTCCCTCAGTTTGCAGGCTTAAGAAACTTGTCAGAGGTCTCATACCTCTTGACGTGGGCACTAGTCTGAAATCCCAATTTCAGTCTTCGGAACATCTCATATGTTCTGCGACGTTTCAAAACCGTCTTGTCGCCACAATTTTAAACCGTTAGCATCACACACTGAATTATCACGTAGTCATCAAAACGTGTATGTCAGATGTTTCACAACATCTATAGACGACGCTGAGGTTCAGCACACCGAGCGGTGCATTAAGGACATAAGCCTTCTGTGCAGCAATGAGGACAATCCTCAGTTCATGGACCCAGTCCGCATAATTGCTACTATCAACTTTCAACTAAATTTTCTCTAGGAACATATCTTAAATAGTAGAACTAAAGCATAAGCTATGACATAATTTGCAAAGACCTTTTGACTATGTTCATGATAATGAAGTTCATCTGATTAATGAACTCCCACTCAGATAGACATCCCTCTAGTCATCTAAGTGATACATGATCCGAGTCAAACTAGGCCGTGTCCGATCATCACGTGAGACGGACTAGTCATCATCGGTGAACATCTCCATGTTGATCGCATCTACCATACGACTCATGTTCGACCTTTCGATCTCTTGTGTTCCGAGGCCATGTCTGTACATGCTAGGCTCGTCAAGTCAACCTAAGTGTTTCGCATGTGTTGCGAGGCCATGTCTGTACATGCTAGGCTCGTCAACACCCGTTGTATTCGAACGTTAGAATCTATCACAGCCGATCATCACGTGGTGCTTCGAAACAACGAACCTTCGCAACGGTGCACAGTTAGGGAGACACGTCTCTTGAAATTTTAGTGAGGGATCATCTTATTTATGCTACTGTCGTTCTAAGCAAACAAGATGTAAACATGACAAACATCACATGCAAATCATAAAGTGACGTGATATGGCCAATATCATCTTGCGCCTTTTGATCTCCATCTTCGAGGCGCGGCATGATCACCTTCGTCACCGGCATGACACCATGATCTGCATCATCATGATCTCCATCATTGTGTCTTCATGAAGTTGTCTCGCCAACTATTACTTCTACTACTATGTCTAACGGTTAGCAATAAAGTAAATAATTACATGCCGTTTTCATTGACACGCAGGTCATACAATAAATTGAGACAACTCCTATGGCTCCTGCCGGTTGTCATACTCATCGACATGCAAGTCGTGATTCCTATTACAAGAACATGATCAATCTCATACATCACATACATCATTCATCACATCATTTTGGCCATATCACATCATATATATCACACCCTGCAAAAACAAGTTAGACGTCCTCTAATTGTTGTTGCATGTTTTACGTGGCTGCTATGGGATTCTAGCAAGAACGTTTCTTACCTACGCAAAAGCCACAACGTGATATGCCAATTTCTATTTACCCTTCATAAGGACCCTTTTCATCGAATCCGATCCGATTAAAGTGGGAGAGACAGACACCCGCTAGCCACCTTATGCAACTAGTGCATGTCAGTCGGTGGAACCTGTCTCACGTAAGAGTACGTGTAAGGTCGGTCCGGGCCGCTTCATCCCACGATGCCGCCGAATCAAGATAAGACTAGTAACGGCAAGTAAATTGACAAAATCGACGCCCACAACTACTTTGTGTTCTACTCGTGCGTAGAAACTACGCATAGACCTAGCTCTGATACCACTGTTGGGGAACGTAGCAGAAATTCAAAATTTTCTACGCATCACCAAGATCAATCTATGGATTTTACTAGCAACGAGAGGGGAGGAGTGCATCTACATACCCTTGTAGATCGCGAGCGGAAGCGTTCAAGAGAACGGGGTTGATGGAGTCGTACTCGTCGTGATCCAAATCACCGATGATCCTAGCGCCGAACGGACGGCACCTCCGCGTTCAACACACGCACGGAGCAGCGACGTCTCCTCCTTCTTGATCCAACAAGGGGGGAGGAGAGGTTGATGGAGATCCAGCAGCACGACGGCGTGGTGGTGGAAGTAGCGGGATTCCAACAGGGCTTCGCCAAGCGCTGCGGGAGGGGGGAGATGTGTCACGGGAGGGAGAGGGAGGCGCCAGGGCTTAGGTATTGCTGCCCTCCCTTCCCCCCACTATATATAGGGCCAAGGGAGAGGGGGGGGTGCAGCCTTGGCCCTTCCTCCAAGGAAGGGTGCGGCCAGGGAGGAGTCCATCCTCCCCAAGGCACCTCGGAGGTGCCTTCCCCCTTTAGGACTCTCCCTTTCCCTTATCTCTTGGCGCATGGGCCTCTTGGGGCTGGTGCCCTTGGCCCATATAGGCCAAGGCGCACACCCCTACAGCCCATGTGGCCCCCCGGGGCTGGTGGACCCCCGGACCCCTTTCGGCACTCCCGGTACAATACCGATAATGCGCGAAACTTTTCCGGCGACCAAAATAAGACTTCCCATATATAAATCTTTACCTCCGGACCATTCCGGAACTCCTCGTGACGTCCGGGATCTCATCCGGGAGTCCGAACAACTTTCGGGTTACCGCATACTAATATCTCTACAACCCTAGCGTCACCGAACCTTAAGTGTGTAGACCCTACGGGTTCGGGAGACACGCAGAGATGACCGAGACGACTCTCCGGTCAATAACCAACAGAGGGATCTGGATACCCATGTTGGCTCCCACATGCTCCTCGATGATCTCATCGGATGAACCACGATGTCGAGGATTCAATCAATCCCGTATACAATTCCCTTTGTCAATCGGTACGTTACTTGCCCGAGATTCGATCGTCGGTATCCCAATACCTTGTTCAATCTCGTTACCGGCAAGTCACTTTACTCGTACCGTAACGCATGATCCCGTGGCTAACTCCTTAGTCACATTGAGCTCATTATGATGATGCATTACCGAATGGGCCCAGAGATACCTCTCCGTCAGACGGAGTGACAAATCCCAGTCTCGATTCGTGCCAACCCAACAGACACTTTCGGAGATACCTGTAGTGCACCTTTATAGCCACCCAGTTACGTTGTGACGTTTGGTACACCCAAAGCATTCCTACGGTATCCGGGAGTTGCACAATCTCATGGTCTAAGGAAATGATACTTGACATTAGAAAAGCTCTTAGCAAACGAACTACACGATCTTGTGCTAGGCTTAGGATTGGGTCTTGTCCATCACATCATTCTCCTAATGATGTGATCCCGTTATCAACGACATCCAATGTCCATGGTCAGGAAACCGTAACCATCTATTGATCAACGATCTAGTCAACTAGGGGCTTACTAGGGACATGGTGTTGTCTATGTATCCACACATGTATCTGAGTTTCCTATCAATACAATTCTAGCATGGATAATAAACGATTATCATGAACAAGGAAATATAATAATAACCAATTTATTATTGCCTCTAGGGCATATTTCCAACAACTTCACCATACATGGGCCTAAGGGAAGGCATTGTGGAGTAGTAATTAGATGATGGGTTGCTAGAGTGACAGAAGCTTAAACCCTAATTTATGCGCTATTCCGTAAGGTGCTGATTTGGATCCATATGTTTCATGCTATGGTTAGGTTTATCTTAATTCTTTGTAGTTGTGGATGCATGCGAGAGGGGGTAATCATAAGTGGGAGGTTTTTCAAGTAAGAACATCACCCAAGCACCGGCCCAACCACACACCTAATTATCAAAGTAGCGAACATGAATCAAATAAACATGATGAAAGTGACTAGATAAATTACTGCAGGATGCTGCTAACGTGACACTACAATCGGAGACCCTTTGACGAAACTGTGTGCGATGCATTAATCGCAAATGGTGATGTAAAAAACCATCAAAAAAGATGAAAAACGTTTGCGATGGCGGATACATCAAACACGGTTCAGATTTTAGTTGCGTGTGTGATGCAGGGCATAAGATTCAGTTCAATGAACTGTTTGGGATGAGGAAGAAGAACGGAAACGGGCAGCCAAATGTGACGCCCGGATAATTAAGCTACAATAACCCTCTACTAATGATGCCACGTCACCTCCGTTATTGTTGCTAATCTAGCGTTAGTTCAAAATCGAATCAAATTCAAATTTAAATTATAGTCGAGCGGTGAAAGTTTTCAAATATTAAAACTATAATGTTCGGGATGTGCCAAATAATTCATAAGTAATATTGGTGAATAAACCAAGTCTTTATAAAAGTTTTAAATGCACTAAACTAAACAAAACAGTAGCAAATACAATTTAAATGCTTTTAAAATAGTAAACAAATGTTAAACTAGTTTATTTAGTCACCAAACTTTTTAAGGCACTGGGTTATTCACAGACATTAATTTAGGAGCTATTGTCATATTTTACTAAACTGAAAATAAAGTATAACTAAAATAAAACAGAAAAGAATAAATAAAAGAAAAAGAACAAATCAAAAAAGACAAAAGAAACTAAAAGCCCCCCATCCCTCGCTGGGCCTCGGCCCAGCCGGCACCCCACTCCCCAGCTCCATATCCCCACTCCGGGGGAACCCTAGCCCACTACCCCACCACTCGCCCCCACACCCACGAGCCCCTCCACCCCCGATCTAGATCTGGATCGGGCCACGACCACGTCCACGACGCCAATGGC
>NC_057796.1:441120902-441137322 GCF_018294505.1 Triticum aestivum
CTCTCTCGCTCGTGGCCTTAATCGCCCCCGCACCCCCACGGCTCCGCTCGCCGGGTTGCCCTTGCTGCCGCATCGCCCTGAACCCCGCCGCCTGCTGTGCGCTCGTGCCCCCCTCGCGCGGCCCTGCTGCTCGCCGACCCGCCACCCTTCGCGGGCGCCGTCCACGGCCGGCTCGCCGTGGCTGCGCTCCGGCGAGCCACCCGCCCACAGCTCCGTGCCCTAGCCTCAAGCTCTAGCTCCGCCATGCCGGCGCCGCCCTCGCCTGCTGCCGCGGCTCCACGCCGGCACCCGCACCCAGTCGTGTGCACCCCTGAGGGCGAGCGCCTGTTCGGGCGCCCGTTTAGCCCGCACCGCTACGACCTCTGGCCAATGACAGCCGGGGCCCGCAGCCCAGAATGTTTTAAAAACAAAAAAATAAATAATAATTAAAATAATTAATTAATTAATGAATTAATAAAGTTAAATAATCCTATTTAATTAATCTAATTAACTAGTTAGTTTAATTAAACAATAATTAGATTAGTTAAACCCTAATTAGACTAAACAGTCAATGACGAACGGGACCCACACGTCAGTTGACCAGTCAATGCCTCTGTTGACTGCCGACGTCATGCTGACGTCAGCGTGCACTGTTCTGGATAATGCTGGATTAAAATAATTAAATAAATGCTAAAAAGTGATTTAAATCTTTTAAAATCAATATAAAATAAACCGTAGCTCGGATGGAAAAAACTCTGTACATGAAAGTTGCTCAGAACGACGAGACGAATCCAAATACGCAGTCCGTTCGTCTGCCAGACATCCCTAGCATAGCGAACCTGCAACTTTCCCCCTCCGGCTCATCTGTCCGAAAACGCGAAACACCGCGGATACTTTCCCGGATGTTTCCCCCCTTCGTCGGTATCACCTCCTACCGCGTTAGGGCATACCTAGCCTTGCGTATTGCCTCGTTATGTTTTGTGATGCATATGTTTGCTTTATATTTATTGTATCTTCCCCTCTTCTCTCGCTAGACACCGAGACCGACGCCGCTGCTACCCAGTACGACTACGGTGTTGACGACCCCTCCTTCTTGCCAGAGCCACCAGGCAAGCCCCCCCCCCTTGATCACCAGATATCGCCTATTCTTCTCTATACTGCTTGCATTAGAGTAGTGTAGCATGTTACTGCTTTCTGTTAATCCTATTCTGCTGCATAGCCTGTCATTGTTGCTACAGTTGTTACCCTTACCTGCAATCCTAAATGCTTAGTATAGGATGCTAGTGTCCCATCAGTGGCCCTACATTCTTGTCCGTCTGCCATGCTATACTACTGGGCCGTGATCACTTCGG
The DNA here is from genome assembly GCF_018294505.1 of Triticum aestivum. Classification (NCBI taxonomy): domain Eukaryota; kingdom Viridiplantae; phylum Streptophyta; class Magnoliopsida; order Poales; family Poaceae; genus Triticum; species Triticum aestivum. The sequence goes on from NC_057796.1 coordinate 441,122,234, forward strand.
GAGGTGATCACGGGCATATGCTATATACTTTATACTGTTACATTACTTATGATACTGTTCGGAGATGGGGGCTGAAGGGGTAGGTGGCTCCATCCCGGTAGAGGTGGGCCTGGGTTCCCGACGGCCCCCGACTGTTACGTTGAGGCGGAGCGACAGGGCAGGTTGAGACCACCTAGGAGAGAGGTGGGCCTGGCCCTGGTCGGCGTCCGTGGTTACTTCATAAAAACACGCTTAACGAGATCTTGGTATTTGGTCTGAGTTGGGTCGTTGATATGGGCAAGATACGCACTAACCGGCGTCGTGGGACAAGATATGGGCAACCGGCGTTGTGGTATCAGCCGAAGCTCTTTTTTACGTCAGCGACTGAGCGGCGCGCGCCGGATTGGACTGGAACGCCTGCTAGGCTAGGTCTGCTTTCGGCCGCGTACGCAACATGCAGGTGTGTGCAATGGGCGATGGGCCCAGACCCCTGCGCGCATCGGATTTAGACCGGCATGCTGACCTCTCTGTTGAGCCTAGGTGGGGCTGCGACGTGTTGATCTTCCGAGGCCGGACATGACCCAGGAAAGTGTGCCCGGCCAGAGGGATCGAGCGTGTCGGGTAATATGGTGCACCCCTGCAGGGAAGTTTATCTATTCGAATAGCCGTGATCTTCGGTAACAGGACGACTTGGAGTTGTACCTTGACCTTATGACAACTAGAACCGGATACTTAATAAAACACACCCTTCCAAGTGCCAGATATAACCCGGTGATCGCTCTCACACAGGGCGACGAGGGGAGGATCGCCGGGTAGGTTTATGCTATGCGATGCTACTTGGTGAACTTACCATCTACTCTCTTCTACATGTTGCAAGATGGAGGTGGCCTGAAGCGTAGTCTTCGACAGGATTAGCTATCCCCCTCTTATTCTGGCATTCTACAGTTCAGTCCACCGATATGGCCCTTTACACATATACCCATGCATATGTAGTGTAGCTCCTTGCTTGCGAGTACTTTGGATGAGTACTCACGGTTGCTTTTCTCCCTCTTTCCCCCCTTTCCCTTCTACCTAGTTGTCGCAACCAGATGCCGGAGCCCAGGAACCAGATGCCACCGTCGACGACGACTCCTATTACACTGGAGGTGCCTACTACTACGTGCAGGCCGCTGACGACGACCAGGAGTAGTTTAGGAGGATCCCAGGCAGGAGGCCTGCGCCTCTTTCGATCTGTATCCCAGTTTGTGCTAGCCTTCTTAAGGCAAAATTGTTTAACTTATGTCTGTACTCAGATATTGTTGCTTCCGCTGACTCGTCTATGATCGAGCACTTGTATTTGAGCCCTCGAGGCCCCTGGCTTGTGTTATGATGCTTGTAGGACTTATTTTATTTTTAGAGTTGTGTTGTGATATCTTCCCGTGAGTCCCTGATCTTGATCGTACACGTTTGCGTGTATGATTAGTGTACGATTGAATTGGGGGCGTCACAAGTTGGTATCAGAGCCGAGTGCCTGTAGGAATCCCCCTTCCACACTCCTTGGCCGAAGTCGAGTATAGACATTGCAAAACTTTTACTAACAAGGCTGTGCGGCTTACAAGCCCACGTCGCCATATGGGAGGTATTAGGATCTTTTACTCCTCGTCTATACTCTGGGACTCTTATCTCTCTTCTACTCGGGTTAAATGGTTTTACTAACTCTAACTCTAGGTTCTCGTAACTACTTCCTCCCGGAGGGCTACTCGATACAGATGATCGCTTGATACACTAGAAGATTTTGAAGTTACTCTCCGATGTTCCCACGATACTTTGTGCCATCCCTCTTGCAATTCCATTCCATCGATAAACCCCAATGGATAACCAAGTACACTTGCCATTCATACAATTATTCCCCTTTGATCTTGTTATTACAAGATACCCCGAAATTCTCTCTAATGTACCGAGCATACTTTGTGCCCACTGCCTTGCAGTTCTTGCACATGAATATCCCTACGGATAATTTCTCACACTTACCGAGTATCCACTCATCCCCAGTGGATTCATGTATGTCACCAATCTTCGAAATACCATTCGATCTTTCGAAAATCCTCAGGAGCCTATTGCTCTTGAAATTCTGGCTTGCTTACATTATGGTTAATCCCATAAGTCTAGTAATCTTATTGGCATCCTTTGTCACTATCATTTTGAGTTTGTTGATTCAATATGTTGCGGATGCTCACAATTCTGAATTAGATTCTAGAATTCATCCTTCTGGATAAGACGTCATTTTAAAACATGAGCTGGATCTTGACCAATCAAATTGCCATCAATTGCACCCCTAAGCCTACTCAACTTATCCATCCTTAATCAGAGCGTTTGCTCCTGATCCCTTCATTTCAAAATCATAATTCCTTTGCAATTGAACTTTGAATTAGTCAGTTGTTTCTATAATCCAATGTCCTTGCATTGTTTTCTTCCTCTGTTGTGTGCCGATGCTCACATCAGCTCTGTTATGGAACGTCAGATCCTTTGTTAAATTATCATCTGACAGTGTCCTTCGTGTGCAAAAACCTCGAGAAGTTCTTTCCCTGATATATAATGCCGTTGGTAAATCCTATTCTCTGATTTGACCAACCATGCTCTACTTTTGAGCTGGTGATATTTACTCTTGAAGCTTGTGGTATATGTTTCTAAGATGCCCCGATGGGTTGAACATATACCTTCCTTAATTTGTGTGAACCCAAGAGTCTTCATGGGTCATAACCTTCCGGTATTCCGCCAGTTAAACTTTCAAACTCTAAACATTCTTAACTGAGAGCAGTAAATGAGAAGTTGTGTATTGGAGAAGTGGGAGTCGACCATGAACCTTGCGTTCATGCCCATGGACATGATGCTAATCTTATCATGGATGCTTCTCTTAAACCCTCTTTGGTATAAGTTCATCTGATATATGGGAATTGGTCTTTTGCAACCGTGGTTTCGACCATATTTTCTTCTTGATTCCATCTCTCGGACAAGTTAGAGTACTTGCCTTCTGCAGATCAATACGCCCACCCAACCTCTATTTTTGATCTGCTTTCTTGTATTACCCCCATGGTATCTCTAGGATATATCTTATGAATTTCTGATGAAGTAGTACCTTCCCTGTCATAGTGACTCCACGGGTTCTGGGTTGTCGTCAACCGAGAACATCGATAAGTGAATCGATTCCGCGCTCCGATACGATAACTCTAAGTAATTTTTGTTGCTTATGAGTTTAATAATCCTTCAAGTCATTCCTAGCCTGATTGGCTATATCCTTATCGTGCTAAATTGTAACTGTGCCACCTGGTCCTTCTTCCCGGAGCACAATTTTCGATGATGAGCTAAGCTTACGTCGATCTTCCTCATCATATCATTTCGCCTTGAACTGCAAGCTTGGTCTCGAGTTTGTGTCGTACGCGTGGTTCCAATAACCTTTTGCTTCATAATTCCTTTGGCTTGATTTCATCGCCGATAGATTACATCTTCATGAAATCTCTCGACAAATGTGTCGTGATCATCATCGGCATTCTGAGCCCTTCCAGGATATCAATTGAATTCATGATGAGAAATACCATCTTTGCCCCCGATGTTTTGTGTTATCATCTACCACCTTATTGCCTTCCGTTCATCACAAACTTGTTCTTGTTATGGATGCAACTTGCTATCCAACTTATGTTATGTTCTGCCTTGGAGTATTTGTTGGAAATATGCCCTAGAGGCAATAATAAAATGGTTATTCTTGTATTTCATTGTTCATGATAATTGTCTGTTGTTCATGCTATAATTGTATTAACTGGAAACCGTAATACATGTGTGAATACATAGACCACAACATGTCCCTAGTAAGCCTCCAGTTGACTAGCTCGTTGATCAATAGATGGTTATGGTTTCCTGACCATGGACATTGGATGTCATTGATAACGGGATCACATCATTAGGAGAATGATGTGATGGACAAGACCCAATCCTAAGCATAGCAGAAGATCGTGTAGTTTGTTTGCTAGAGCTTTTCTAATGTCAAGTATCATTTCCTTAGACCATGAGATTGTGCAACTCCCGGATACCGTAGGAATGCTTTGGGTGTACCAAACGTCACAACGTAACTGGGTGGCTATAAAGGTGCACTACAGGTATCTCCGAAAGTGTCTGTTGGGTTGGCACGAATCGAGACTGGGATTTGTCACTCCATATGACGGAGAGGTATCTCTGGGCCCACTCGGTAATGCATCATCATAATGAGCTCAATGTGACTAAGGAGTTAGCCACGGGATCATGCGTTACGGTACGAGTAAAGTGACTTGCCGGTAACGAGATTGAACAAGGTATTGGGATACCGACGATCGAATCTCGGGCAAGTAACGTACCGATTGACAAAGGGAATTGTATACGGGATTGATTGAATCCTCGACATCGTGGTTCATCCGATGAGATCATCGTGGAACATGTGGGAGCCAACATGGGTATCCATATCCCGCTGTTGGTTATTGACCGGAGAGTCGTCTCGGTCATGTCTGCATGTCTCCCGAACCCGTAGGGTCTACACACTTAAGGTACGGTGACGCTAGAGTTGTAGAGATATTAGTATGCGGTTAACCGAAAGTTGTTCGGAGTCCCGGATGAGATCTCGGACGTCACGAGGAGTTCCGGAATGGTCCGGAGGTAAAGATTTATATATGGGAAGTCCTATTTTGGCCACCGGAAAATGTTCGGGATTTTTCGGTATTGTACCGGGAAGGTTCTAGAAGGTTCCGAAGTGGGGCCCACCTGCATGGGGGGACCCACATGAACGTGGGTAGTGGGGGCAAGGCCCCACACCCCTGGTCAAGGCGCACCAAGATCCCACCTTAGAAGGAATAAGATCATATCCCGAAGGGATAAGATCAAGATCCCTAAAAAGGGGGATAACAATCAGTGGGGAAGGGAAATGATGGGATTTCTTTCCCCCACCTTTGCCAACGCCCCAATGGACTTGGAGGGCAAGAAACCAGCCCCCTCCACCCCTATATATAGTGGGGAGGCGCATGGGAGCAGCACCCCAAGCCCTGGCGCCTCCCTCCCTCCCGTGACACCTCTTCCTCCCCGCTTGCGCTTGGCGAAGCCCTGCCGGGATCCCGCTACTTCCACCACCACGCCGTCGTGCTGCTGGATCTCCATCAACTTCTCCTTCCCCCTTGCTGGATCAAGAAGGGGGAGATGTCCCCGCTCCGTACGTGTGTTGAACGTGGAGGTGCCGTCCGTTCGGCGCTAGGATCATCGGTGATTTGGATCACGACGAGTACGACTCCATCAACCCCGTTCTCTTGAACGCTTCCGCTCGCGATCTACAAGGGTATGTAGATGCACTCCTCCCCTCTCGTTGCTAGCATCTCCTAGATTGATCTGGGTGACACGTAGGAAAAGTTTGAATTATTGCTACGTTCCCCAACAGTGGCATCATGAGCTAGGTCTATGCGTAGATTCTATGCACGAGTAGAACACAAAGTAGTTGTGGGCGATGATTTGTTCAATTTGCTTGCCGTTACTAGTCTTATCTTGATTCGGCGGCATTGTGGGATGAAGCGGCCCGGACCGACCTTACACGTACTCTTACGTGAGACAGGTTCCACCAACTGACATGCACTTGATGCATAAGGTGGCTAGCGGGTGTCTGTCTCTCCCACTTTAGTCGGATCAGATTTGATGAAGAGGGTCCTTATGAAGGGTAAATAGCAATTGGCATATCACCGTTGTGGCTTTTGCGTAGGTAAGAAACGTTCTTGCTAGAAACCCATAGCAGCCACGTAAAACATGCAACAACAATTAGAGGACGTCTAACTTGTTTTTGCAGGGTATGCTATGTGATGTGATATGGCCAAAAGGATGTGATGAATGATATATGTGATGTATGAGATTGATCATGTTCTTGTAATAGGAATCACGACTTGCATGTCGATGAGTATGACAACCGGTAGGAGCCATAGGAGTTGTCTTAATTTATTGTATGACCTGCGTGTCAATGAAAAACGCCATGTAATTACTTTACTTTATTGCTAACCGTTAGCCATAGTAGTAGAAGTAATAGTTGGCGAGACAACTTCATGAAGACACGATGATGGAGATCATGATGATGGAGATCATGGTGTCATGCCGGTGACGAAGGTGATCATGCCGCGCCTCGAAGATGGAGATCAAAGGCGCAAGATGATATTGGCCATATCATGTCACTTTATGATTTGCATGTGATGTTTGTCATGTTTACATCTTATTTGCTTAGAACGACGGTAGCATAAATAAGATGATCCCTCACTAAAATTTCAAGAGATGTGTTGCCCCTAACTGTGCACCATTGCGAAGGTTCGTTGTTTCGAAGCACCACGTGATGATCGGGTGTGATAGATTCTAACGTTCGCATACAACGGGTGTTGACGAGCCTAGCATGTACAGACATGGCCTCGGAACACAAGCAAAACACTTAGGTTGACTTGACGAGCCTAGCATGTACAGACATGGCCTCGGAACACAAGAGACCGAAAGGTCGAACATGAGTCGTATTGTAGATACGATCAACATGGAGATGTTCACCGATGATGACTAGTCCATCTCACGTGATGATCGGACACGGCCTAGTCGATTCGGATCATGTATCACTTAGATGACTCGAGGGATGTCTATCTAAGTGGGAGTTCATTAAATAATCAGATGAACTTAATTATCATGAACATAGTCAAAAGGTCTTTGCAAATAATGTCGTAGCTTACGCTTTAGTTCTACTAAGATATGTTCCTAGAGAAAATTTAGTTGAAAGTTGATAGTAGCAATTATGCGGACTAGGTCCGTAAACTGAGGATTGTCCTCATTGCTGCACAGAAGGCTTATGTCCTTAATGCACCGCTCGGTGTGCTGAACCTCGAGCATCGTCTGCAGATGTTACGAAACATCTGACATACACATTTTGATGACTACGTGATAGTTCAGTGTGTGATGCTAACGGTTTAAAATTGTGGCACCAAAGACGGTTTTGAAACATCGCAGAACATATGAGATGTTCCAAAGACTAAAATTGGGATTTCAGACTAATGCCCACGTCAAGAGGTATGAGACCTCTGACAAGTTTCTTAAGCCTGCAAACTAAGGGAGAAAAGCTCAATCGTTGAGCATGTGCTCAGATTGTCTGAGTACTACAATCACTTGAATCGAGTGGGAGTTAATCTTCCAGATGAGATAGTGATGGTTCTCCATAGTCACTGCCACCAAGCTATTAGAGCTTCGTGATGAACTATAACATATGAGGGATAGACATGATGATCCTTGAGCAACTCGCGATGTTTGACACCGCGAAAGTAGAAATCAAGAAGGAGCATCAATTGTTGATGGTTAGTAAAACAACTAGTTTCTAGAAGGGCAAGGGAAAGAAGGGATACTTCATGAAACGGCAAATCAGTTGCTGCTCTAGTGAAGAAACCCAAGGTTGAACCCAAACCCGAGACTAAATGCTTCTGTAATGAGGGGAACGGTCACTGAAGCAGAACTACCCTAGATACTTGGTAGATGAGAAGGTAGGCAAGGTCGACAGAAGTATATTGGATATACATTATATTAATGTGTACTTTGCTAGTACTCCTAGTAGCACCAGGGTATTAGATACCGGTTCGGTTGCTAAGTGTTGGTAACTCGAAATAAAAGGCTACGGAATAAATGAAGACTAGCTAAAGGTGAGATGACGATATGTGTTGGAAGTGTTTCCAAGTTTGATGTGATCAAGCATCGCATGCTCCCTCTACCATCGAGATTGGTGTTAAACCTAAATAATTGTTATTTGGTGTTTGCATTGAGCATAGACATGATTGGATTATGTTTATCGCAATACGGTTATTCATTTAAGGAGAATAATGGTTACTCTGTCTATTTGAATAATACCTTCAATGGTCTTGCACCTAAAATGAATGGTTCATTGAATCTCGATCGTAGTGATACACATGTTCATGCCAAAAGATATAAAATAGTAATGATAGTACCACATACTTGTGGCACTGCCATTTGAGTCATATTGGTATAAAACGCATGAAGAAGCTCCATGTTGATGGATCTTTGGACTCACTCGTTTTTGAAAAGATTGAGACATGCGAACCATGTCTATTGGTAGATATGCATGAAGAAACTCCATACAGATGGATCGTTTGGACTCACTTGATTTAGAATCACTTGAGACATGCAAATCATAACACATGGGCAAGATGACTGAAAGGCCTCGTTTTCAGTAAGATGGAACAAGAAAGCAACTTGTTGGAAGTAATACATTTTGATGTGTGCAGTCCAATGAGTGCTGAGGCATGCAGTGGATATCGTTATGTTCTTGCTTCATAGATGATTTGAGTAGATGCGGAGTATATTTACTTGATGAAACACAAGTCTGAATTATTGAAAGGTTCAAGTAACTTCAGAGTGAAGTTGAAGATCGTCATGACAAGAGGATAAAATGTCTGTGATATGATCATAGAGATGAATATTTGAGTTACGAGTTTGGCACACAATTAAGAAATTGTGGAAATTGTTTCACGACTAATACCGCCTGGAACACCATGGTGTGATGGTGTGTCCGAACATCATAACTGCACCCTATTGGATATGGTGCATACCATGATGTCTCTTATCGAATTACCGCTATCATTTATGGGCTAGGCATTAGAGACAACCGCATTCACTTTAAATAGGGCACCACGCAATTCCTTTGAGACGACACCGTATGAACTATGGTTTAGAGAAACCTAAGCTGTCGTTTCTAAAAAGTTTGGGGCTGCGACGCTTATGTGAAAAAGTTTCAGGCTGATAAGCTCGAACCCAAAGCGGATAAATGCATCTTCATAGAATACCCAAAACAGTTGGGTATACCTCCTATTTCAGATCTGGAAGCAAAAGTGATTGTTTCTAGAAACGGGTCCTTTCTTGAGGAAAAGTTTCTCTCGAAAGAATTGAGTGGGAGGATGGGGGAGACTTGATGAGGTCATTGAACCGTCACTTCAACTAATGTGTAGCAGGGCACAGGAAGTTGTTCCTGTGGCACCTACACCAATTGAAGTGGAAGCTTATGATAGTGATCATGAAACTTCAGATCAAGTCACTACCAAACCTCATAGGACGACAAGGATGCGTACTACTTCAGAGTGGTACGTAATCATGTCTTGGAAGTCATGTTGCTAGACAACAATGAACCTATGAGGTATGGAGAAGCAATGGTGGGCCCGGATTCCGACGAATGGCTCGAGGCCATAAAATCCGAGAGGATCCATGTATGAAAACAAAGTATAGACTTTGGAAGAACTACTTGATGGTCGTAAGGCTGTTGGGTGCAGATGGATTTTAAAAGGAAGACAGACAATGATGGTAAGTGTCACCATTAAGAAAGCTCGACTTGTCGTTAAGATGTTTTCTGGCAAGTTCAAGGAGTTGACTGCGATGAGACTTTCTCACTCGTAGCGATGCTAAAAGTCTGTTGGAATTATATTTAGCAGTTACTGCATTATTTATGAAATATTGCAGATAGGATGTCAAAACATTGTTTCCTCGACGATTTTCTTGAGGTAAGGTTGTATGTGATACAACCAGAAGGTTTTGTCAATCCTGAAATATGCTAACAAGTATGCAAAGCTCCAGCAATCCTTCTAAGGACTGGAGTAAGCATCTCGGAGTTGGAATGTACGCTTTAATGAGATGATCAAAGATTTTGGGTTTATACAAAGTTTAAGAGAAACTTGTATTTCCAAAGAAGTGAGTGGGAGCACTATAGAATTTTTGATGAGTATATGTTGTTAACATATTGTTGATCAGAAATGATGTAGAATTTCTGGAAAGCATCCAAGGTTATTTGAAAGGTGTTTTTTCAATGGAAAACCTGGATTAAGCTACTTGAACATTGAGCATCAAGATCTATAAGGATAGATCAAAAACGCTTAATAGTACATTCAAATGAATACATACCGTGACAGGATTTTGAAGGAGTTCAAAATAGATCAGCAAAGAAGGAGTTCTTGCCTGTGTTACAAGGTGTGAGTATTGAGTAAGACTCAAGACCTGACCACGGCAGAAGAGAGAGAAAGGACGAAGGTCGTCCCCTATGCTTTAGGCGTAGGCTCTACAGTATGCTATGCAGTGTACCGCACCTGAAGTGTACCTTGCCATGAGTCAGTCAAGGGGTACAAGAGTGATCCAGGAATGGATCACATGACAGCGGTCGAACTTATCCTTAGTATCTAGGGGACTAAGGAATTTTCTCGATTATGGAGGTGGTAAAAGAGTTCATCGTAAGGGGTTACGTCGATGCAAACTTTGACACTAATCCGGATGACTCTGAGTAGTGAACCGGATTCGTATAGTAGAGCAGTTATTTGGAATAGCTCCAAGTAGCGCGTGGTAGCTGCATCTACAAGATGACATAGAGATTTGTAAAGCACACACGGATCTGAATGTTGCAGACCCGTTGACTAAAACCTCTCTCGTAAGCATAACATGATCAAACCCTAGAACTCATTGAGTGTTAATCACATGGTGATGTGAACTGGATTATTGACTCTAGTAAACTCTTGGGTATTAGTCACATGGCGATGTGAACTTTGAGTGTTAATCACATGGTGATGTGAACTAGATTATTGACTCTAGTGCAAGTGGGAGACTGTTGGAAATATGACCTAGAGGCAATAATAAAATGGTTATTATTGTATTTCCTTGTTCATGATAATTGTCTGTTGTTCATGCTATAATTGTATTAACTGGAAACCGTAATACATGTGTGAATACATAGACCACAACATGTCCCTAGTAAGCCTCTAGTTGACTAGCTCGTTGATCAATAGGTGGTTATGGTTTCCTGACCATGGACATTGGATGTCATTGATAATGGGATCACATCATTAGGAGAATGATGTGATGGACAAGACCCAATCCTAAGCATAGCACAAGATCGTGTAGTTCGTTTGCTAGAGCTTTTCTAATGTCAAGTATCATTTCCTTAGACCATGAGATTGCGCAACTCCCGGATACCGTAGGAATGCTTTGGGTGTACCAAACGTCACAACGTAACTGGGTGGCTATAAAGGTGCACTACAGGTATCTCCGAAAGTGTCTGTTGGGTTGGCACGAATCGAGACTGGGATTTGTCACTCCGTATGACGGAGAGGTATCTCTGGGCCCACTCGGTAATGCATCATCATAATGAGCTCAATGTGACTAAGGAGTTAGCCACGGGATCATGCGTTACGGTACGAGTAAAGTGACTTGCCGGTAACGAGATTGAACAAGGTATTGGGATACCGACGATCGAATCTCGTGCAAGTAACGTACCGATTGACAAAGGGAATTGTATACGGGATTGATTGAATCCTCGACATCGTGGTTCATCCGATGAGATCATCGTGGAACATGTGGGAGCCAACATGGGTATCCAGATCCCGCTGTTGGTTATTGACCGGAGAGTCGTCTCGGTCATGTCTGCATGTCTCCCGAACCCGTAGGGTCTACACACTTAAGGTTCGGTGACGCTAGAGTTGTAGAGATATTAGTATGCGGTTAACCGAAAGTTGTTCGGAGTCCCGGATGAGATCCCGGACGTCACGAGGACTTCCGGAATGGTCCGGAGGTAAAGATTTATATATGGGAAGTCCTATTTTGGCCACCGGAAAATGTTCGGGATTTTTCGGTATTGTACCGGGAAGGTTCTAGAAGGTTCTGAAGTGGGGCCCACCTGCATGGGGGGACCCACATGAACGTGGGTAGTGGGGGCAAGGCCCCACACCCCTGGTCAAGGCGCACCAAGATCCCACCTTAGAAGGAATAAGATTATATCCCGAAGGGATAAGATCAAGATCCCTAAAAAGGGGGGATAACAATCAGTGGGGAAGGGAAATGATGGGATTTCTTTCCCCCACCTTTGCCAACGCCCCAATGGACTTGGAGGGCAAGAAACCAGCCCCCTCCACCCCTATATATAGTGGGGAGGCGCATGGGAGCAGCACCCCAAGCCCTGGCGCCTCCCTCCCTCCCGTGACACCTCTTCCTCCCCGCTTGCGCTTGGCGAAGCCCTGCCGGGATCCCGCTACTTCCACCACCACGCCGTCGTGCTGCTGGATCTCCATCAACTTCTCCTTCCCCCTTGCTGGATCAAGAAGGAGGAGACGTCCCTGCTCCGTACGTGTTTTGAACGCGGAGGTGCCGTCCGTTCGGCGCTAGGATCATCGGTGATTTGGATCACGACGAGTACGACTCCATCAACCCCGTTCTCTTGAACGCTTCCGCTCGCGATCTACAAGGGTATGTAGATGCACTCCTCCCCTCTCGTTGCTAGCATCTCCTAGATTGATCTTGTGACACGTAGGAAAATTTTGAATTATTGCTACGTTCCCCAACAGTATTACCATCTTTTATGTCAAGAAGGTTGTGAGAATTTCACCACCTCTTAAGAATTCTTGATATAGTAATACTTCTCGCCATCTCCGTTCATATCTTGGTCCCCGTGTTGATTCTAACCGGGATACCAGCCATTTAACTATGATGTGTGAATTCAAAATTACTAGCAACCTTATTGCTTGTAAGATAATGAACGATAGTTTCATTCTTTGTGCATTGGTTATCGAATCACCATTCTAACATCGCTCATGCTACATAAGCCCATATTTCGGCTGCACCTTTCAACTGATGTTTAATTGGGTATGTTTTCATCGAGCATATCTCATTATAACATTTGATCTGCCAAATGTTATCTCCTTGTTCGCATAATTGTGCAAATCCATCCTTTGAAATTCTCGATGAATTGTTGCTGAGTCCATCAGCCACCTCCTCATCCTCTCCTGGGTTTACTGACGAACTCTTGTTTCGGAACTCGCTTCCGTAGTTCATTTCCTCGAGAATCTTACAATGTCATCTCGTCAAATTGTGTCGCACCTTTTCTTCTCAGTTATCCCGAGTCTGGGATATCTTGACACCAATCAGATTTGAATCTCGGTCAGATATGATGGTTGGAACATATTTCCAAAAGTTATAACATTGGTCTCTACATAAACCGGTAAGGTGGTGTCTTTGCTTAGCACCCCTAGCCAGAGGACCTTTTTGTTATAGTTTCCTTTTTAGCAAGGTTAACCATTCTTCCATGAGGAAATTGAAAGACTTATTCTATATGTTGTTCCTAATGAATCCTTTTTGTATCCAAGTCCGACCTTTGCTTCAAGACCATGTTAATGCTATCTCTAAGCATGTCTGTGGTACTCCGATTTTCAACAAGAACACTTATCCCAATGCTAATTGTTTCTTGCTCAATTATCCAAACACCTTTGTATGGTAATGTCATGAAAATTTCTCTCCCCCTACCTAGAGGGTTTTCTACATTATATCCTGTCATGGATATCATACTCTGTTTGTCCTTGGGAAGGAAATACCCCTGAAATATGTGTTTTAACACATTTTCCATTGTTCTGTTTAATCTGATAATCATATTTTCATTTCCATTGTTTGGTTTAACCTTTCTTGTGATCTGTATGATCTAAGCAGTAATATTCTCCTGCCTATGTAAACACCTCGTTGTACAATTCTATTAGCAAGACCGTGTTACTATTGTTGATGACATTTTGGTAGCCATCAATGGACGAGAACTTTGCCTATTGGTCCACCTCATTCAACGAGCAGGAAAATGGTTCTCTTCGTCCCTCGCCCTTGGTACCAACGATGCTGTCAACATAACTGACCGGTTATTCTCTGACATGCCTTGCTTACATGATCGTGCAAGACGTCACCCCTCTTCCTACTATTAACCCACATGGTGGGCCCATAACCCACAGTTCCATAGGATCGAAACCTGACTCTCCTATACACCCCCTGTTCACAAGGTTGTTCCTCGTGCGTGGCCTCGTATGTAATTCACGGACCACCTTCCTAGTGATCTATTTTGGTAACACAAGCAATACTTATTCTCGTTGCTCTGGACCCCTTTCACACTTTGTTTCAGGCAACGGACGATTGCCTACCTGCTTGAAACTTCCCATGATACCTCCTTACTTTACTCTCGATATCTTCTTAAGTTTCAATTCGAGAGTTACTTTCCGCCACCTTCCCCGATGTTATCGACCAGATAGTCAACATTGCAGAGGTCCGTTCTTCTGGAATACCCACCCTTTATTCTTTTGTAAGTACGATGGAGTTCCCGAAGAAAGGATGCTGACTTCATCACGATGACCTGAAGAAGAGAAATGAAGACATCAACGTAATGGATCGACCTCTTCGAGAAGGGCAACTAAGACCGAGAAGAATCGTTAGAATTTCGTAACCTGTTCTTCCCCTTCCCCTCTTAAATCTTGGGACGAGATTTCTTGTAGTGGAGGAGAATTGTGACGATCGGATAATTAAGCTACCATAACCCTCTACTAATGATGCCACGTCACCTCCGTTATTGTTGCTAATCTCGCGTTAGTTCAAAATCGATTCAAATTCAAATTTAAATTATAGTCGAGTGGTGAAGTTTTCAAATATTAAAACTATAATGTTCGGGATGTGCCAAATAATTCATAAGTAATATTGGTGAATAAACCAAGTCTTTATAAAAGGTTTAAATGCACTAAACTAAACAAAATAGTAGCAAATACAATTTAAATGCTTTTAAAATAGTAAAAAAATGTTAAGCTAGTTTATCTAGTCACCAATCTTTTTAAGGCAGTGGGTTATTCAGAGACATTAATTTAGGAGCTATTGTCATATTTTACTAAACTGAAAATACAGTATAACTAAAATAAAACAGAAAAGAATAAATAAAAGAAAAAGAAAAATTAAAAAAAAGACAAAAGAAATTAAAAGCCCCCCATCCCTCGCTAGGCCTCGGCCCAGCTGGCCACTGGGCTAGCCAGGCCGGCCCAGCCGGCACCCCACTCCCCACGTCCATATCCCACTCCGGGGGAACCCTCGCCCACAACCCCACCACTCGCCCCCACCCCCACGATCCCCTCCACCCCCGATCCAGATCTGGATCGGGCCACGACCGCGTCCACGACGCCAACGGCGCCCCGACCACCGCTCCGGTTGCCGCCGTCCTCTCCGTCGTCTACCACGCCGCCATCGCCGAACCGCCCCGGACCTCGTCGCCTTGTCTCCGTCGTCTC
>NC_057796.1:441137917-441181811 GCF_018294505.1 Triticum aestivum
CTCGCGCCCCCCTCGCGCGGCCCTGCTGCTCGTCGACCCGCCACCCTTCGCGGGCGCCGTCCATGGCCGGCTCGCCGTGGCTGCGCTCCGGCGAGCCACCCGCCCACAGCTCCGTGCCCCAGCCTCAAGCTCCGGCTCCGCCACGCCGGCGCCGCCCTCGCCTGCTACCGCGGCTCCACGCCGGCACCCGCACCCAGTCGGGTGCACCCCCGAGGGCCAGCGCCTGTTCGGGCACCCGTTTAGCCCGCACCGCTACGACCCCTGGCCAATGACAGCCGGGGCCCGCAGCCCAGAACGTTTAAAAAATTAATAATAATTAAATTAATTAATTAATTAACTAATCCTATTAAATTAATCTAATAAACTAGTTAGTTTAATTAAACAGTAATTAGATTAGTTAAACCCTAATTAGACTAAACAGTCAATGATGAACGGGACCCACACGTCAGTTGACCAGTCAACGCCTCTGTTGACTGCTCACGTCATGCTGACGTCAGCGTGCACTGTTCTGGATAATGCTGGATTAAAATAGTTAAATAAATGCTAAAAAGTGATTTAAATCTTTTAAAATCAATATAAAATAAACCGTAGCTCGGATGGAAAAAACTTTGTACATGAAAGTTGCTCAGAACGACGAGACAAATCCAAATACGCAGTTCGTTCGTCCGCCACACATCCCTAGCATCGCGAACCCGCAACTTTCCCCCTCCGGCTCATCTGTCCGAAAACGCGAAACACCGGGGATACTTTCCCGGATGTTTCCCCCCTTCATCGGTATCACCTCCTACCGCGTTAGGGCATACCTAGCCTCGCGTGTTGCCTCGCTATGTTTTGTGATGCATATGTTTGCTTTATATTTATTGTTTCTTCCCCCTCTTCTCTCGCTAGACACCGAGACCGACGCCGCTGCTACCCAGTACGACTACGGTGTTGACGACCCCTCCTTCTTGCTAGAGCAACCAGGCAAGCCCCCCCTTGATCACCAGATATCGCTTATTCTTCTCTATACTGCTTGCATTAGAGTAGTGTAGCATGTTACTGCTTTCTGTTAATCCTATTCTGCTGCATAGCCTGTCATTGTTGCTACAGTTGTTACCCTTACCTGCAATCCTAAATGCTTAGTATAGGATGCTAGTGTCCCATCAGTGGCCCTACACTCTTGTCCGTCTGCCATGCTATACTACTGGGCCGTGATCACTTCGGGAGGTGATCACGGGCATATGCTATATACTTTATACTGTTACATTACTTATGATACAGTTCGGAGATGGGGGCTGAAGGGGCAGGTGGCTCCATCCCGATAGAGGTGGGCCTGGGTTCCCGACGGCCCCCGACTGTTACTTTGAGGCGGAGCGACAGGGCAGGTTGAGACCACCTAGGAGAGAGGTGGGCCTGGCCCTGGTCGGCTTCCGTGGTTACTTCATAAAAACACACTTAACGAGATCTTGGTATTTGATCTGAGTTGGGTCGTTGACCTTATACGCACTAACCGCCACGTGGGACAAGATATGGGCAACTGGCGTCGTGGTATCAGCCGAAGCTCTTTTTGACGTCAGCGACTGAGCGGCGCGCGCCGGATTGTACTGGAACGCCTACTAGGCTAGGTCTGCTTCCGGCCGCGTACGCAACATGTAGGTGTGCAATGGGCGATGGGCCCAGACCCCTGCGCGCATAGGATTTAGACCGGCGTGCTGACCTCTCTGTTGAGCCTAGGTGGGGCTGCGACGTGTTGATCTTCCGAGGGCAGACATGACCCAGGAAAGTGTGCCTGGCCAGAGGGATCGAGCGTGTCGGGTAATATGGTGCACCCCTGCAGGAAAGTTTATCTATTCGAATAGCCGTGATCTTCGGTAACAGGATGACTTGGAGTTGTACCTTGACCTTATGACAACTAGAACCGGATACTTAATAAAACACACCCTTCCAAGTGCCAGATATAACCCGGTGATCGCTCTCACACAGGGCGACGAGGGGAGGATCGCCGGGTAGGTTTATGCTATGCGATGCTACTTGGTGAACTTACCATCTACTCTCTTCTACATGCTGCAAGATGGAGGTGGCCTGAAGCGTAGTCTTCGACAGGATTAGCTATCCCCCTCTTATTCTGGCATTCTACAGTTCAGTCCACCGATATGGCCCTTTACACATATACCCATGCATATGTAGTGTAGCTCCTTGCTTGCGAGTACTTTGGATGAGTACTCACGGTTGCTTTTCTCCCTCTTTTCCCCCTTTCCCTTCTACCTGGTTGTCGCAACCAGATGCCGGAGCCCAGGAACTAGACGCCACCGTCGAGGACGACTCCTACTACACTGGAGGTGCCTACTACTACGTGCAGGCCGCTGACGACGACCAGGAGTAGTTTAGGAGGATCCCAGGCAGGAGGCATGCGCCTCTTTCGATATGTATCCCAGTTGTTGCTAGCCTTCTTAAGGAAAACTTGTTTAACTTATGTCTGTACTCAGATATTGTTGCTTCCGCTGACTCGTCTATGATCGAGCACTTGTATTCGAGCCCTCGAGGCCCCTGGCTTGTATTATGATGCTTGTATGACTTATTTTATTTTTAGAGTTGTGTTGTGATATCTTCCCGTGAGTCCCTGATCTTGATCGTACACCTTTGCGTGTATGATTAGTGTACGATTGAATCGGGGGCATCACACCAAATGAAGGCGTGTGCGATATACGACATATAGTTCAGTCGGATTAGCTGTTTGTGATGAGGCAGCACAACAGAAACGGGCAGCCAGATTAAGGTGTGTGCGATTGAGGGCATACACTTTAGATGGATGAACTGTTTGCGATTAGGCAACACAACAGAAACGGTCAGCCAGATCAATGTGTCTGCGATTGACGGCATGCACTTCACACGGATGAACTGTTTGCGATTAGCCACAACAAACGGAAACAGTTAGACAGATCAACGTGTGTGTGCTAGACGGGCACACATTCTAATTAAAAGAAGCGTGCGTGATGGTAATAACCAGTGCGCATGGTTGTTGGAACAAGATGTGTGCTGACATCGCCTATTGCGGTGCACCCTATGGTGCAAACGCCATGTAAGCGGCTGAGAAAGCGTGCCCATGTTACGCCTTCTGGGAATAGTGCCGAACTTAGAAATTATAGAACCATCAATAAATTTTGAGCCTGCGTCCCATCACATTCCAAATCACTACCACGCTATATTTAATTGCAAACCTGTTCACACCGATCGAAACCTAAACGGTTTCCCACTTAGGAGCGTATTAGTACGCGGTTATAAATACTACTACTCCAAGATGACTGCACATTCCTCCTCAACTCCTCATCCACAAAAACAAACAAGTCATTCATCGTCGTTCCCTTGCGTCTGCCATGGCCAGCGTGAGTTCTGGGTCGAGAGATTACTACTAGGGAGAGGCGAGCATGGAAGCGGAAGCACGAGATATGTCCTGCCTCGCCGCAAAAGCAACCGACATGTCCCGCCGCGCGGCCTTAGCAGCATAGAAGTCCGGCCGAAGCAGCATAGATGTCCCGCTCGCGCGTCGATGTAGCAGACTGGTCCGGCCGCGCCGCGGAAGCAGCAAAGATGTCCCGCCATGCCGCGAATGTAGCAGAGATGTCCTCCCGCGCTGCGACGGCCTAGGAAAATGTCGCGCGGGCAGGCGAGGACTCTCACAGGCGCATGCGCGCTATGCTCGATGACCTGATAGGTCAGATCTCCGATTGGATGAAGCAGCAGGACGAGATGAATGCCTCATTTGAAAATGCTAGCAGCGTCATCCAGGGACTAGGGGAGGACAAGGCGAAGCTCCGCACCGAGCGCAACCTGCTGATGGCGAAGATCCCCAGAACGACGAAGCAGCACGAGGAGACCACTGCCTTGTTGCAGAGGACCAGCTTCGTCGTCAAGGAACTTATGGACAAGAATGCCATGCTCCGCATCGAGCACCAAAGGCTGGTGGAGGAATCCGGGGATGCTCTCAAGCAACGTCTTGAGGACACGAAAAAGCTCATCGCCGCTCGCCGCGGAGACTAGTTCCCGCGGCCTGCAACAATGCATCAAGAAAGTAGAGATCAGCGAGCCAGATCGTTGTCTTCCTTCTTCTTTTGCCCTTGTGTATTTCGGGCGTTGCTGGATGTGGCCTTTTTAATTATCTTCCTAAATATGTAAGACAATTATTATACACTGTCACCGTCCTTATATTCATCAATCTTGCTATAAGTCGTAGTCAATGCTATGTAGGTCTGTCGGATCTTACATCAAGATCCGTGCAAAACATTCTTTTCAGATTTCCTTTTCTCTCTCTTAAATATCAGTCGAGTGAGACATAGCGAAGCCATGAAACAGGGGCTCGGGCGCCATTAATGGAGACATTGGGAGGGAGGTGGGTGGCGGATAGAGGTCAAAGGGCTCTCCTCCCGATGAGCATGTGCAGGGGTCTGATCGCACGCCTCCCATACTCAAGTAGCTACCCCGCACGACACCTCCTAGCCAATAAAAAAAGGAGACGTGTGGGGGCACGTAAATGGTAAGTAGAACGCCCACGGTTTCAATAATACTTGTGTTTCCGATTTGTAACGTGAAAGCACTCGTTCCAAAATGACTGTTGATTGTTAATGTGTGCGCCTTCACAAATCGGACAAAAAAATTACCACAACATGTTGGTGCCATGTGATGACACCATGCCAAGTTTCTTGATTTTCTGGCAAGTTTTGGATTTATGGGAATTTTAAAACCAAGTTTCTCGATGTTCCCGGCCGAGCCAAGGCGCCCATATGTTTGAATTCTATTCCCACTTCTTGCATGGGACCTAGAAATTAGCCCAAGTACAAATAAATGATTTCCAACTAACTTTTGCGCACTGGAGCATGCGCTTGTACTTCAAATATGAATTATGTGCATTAAATGCCTGGAAAATCAATTAATGTATAAAAAGGCCAAACGAACCCAGAATAATTCTAAAATTTAGCATGAAACTCCTATTTGGTCTAAGCTGCCTCTGTAAAAAAATCAAGGCGGGAGATGGCAGTGTATGTCGTTTCACACATGGAGGTGACACGTTCCCTCTCGGAACCACGAGCCTTCTTGAGAGAAGCTCCAGTTTGCAACAAGCTTATACCAAAGCTTCTACCAGTTCGGCCAAAAAAAATACCACAGCATGTTGGTGCCATGTCATGACACCATGCCAAGTTTCATGATTTTCAGGCGTGCTTTGGATTTACAGGAATTAAAAAACCAGGTTTCTCAATATTTCCGGCCGAGCCATGACGCCCAGATGTTTGAATTCCATTCCCATTTCTTGCATGGGACCTAGAAATTCAACCAAGGACACACCTGTGATTTTTCAACCAACTTTGGTGCACTCGAGCATGTGCTTGTAGTTCAAATTTGAATTATGCACATTAAATGCCCAGAAATTCAATTGATGTATAAAAAAGGCCAATCGAACCCAGAATATTTCCAAAATTTAGCACGGAACTCCTATGTGGTCTAAGCTGCCTGTGTAAAAAAATTAAGGCAGGAGAAGGCAGTGTATTTCGTTTCGCACACAGAGGTGACACGTTCCCTCTCGGAACCACGAGCCTTCTTGAGGGAAGCTCCGGTTAGCAAAGCTTGTCCCAATTCGGCCAAAAAATTACCACATCATGTTGGTGCCATGTCATGACACCATGCAAAGTTTCATGATTTTCAGGCATGTTTTGGATTTACAGTAATTAAAAAACCAAGTTTCTCAATATTTCCGGCCGAGCCACGATGCCCAGATGTTTGAATTTCATTCCCATTTCTTGCATGGGACCTAGAAATTCACCCAAGGACACACATGTGATTTTTCAACCAAGCATGTGCTTGTAGTTCAAATTTGAATTATGCACATTAAATGCCCATAAATTCAATTAATGTATAAAAAGGCGAAACAAACCCAGAATAATTCCAAATTTTAACACAACACTCATATAGTTCTATGTTGCCTTTGTAAAAAGTCAAGGGGGGAGGCAGCGTATATCATTTCGCACACAAAGGTGTCATGTCCCCCCTCGGGAACCACGAGTCTTCTTGAGAGAATCTTCGGTTTGCAAGAAGCTTATACCAAAACTTGTCCAAATGCAGCCTTTTTTTTACCACATCATATTGGTGCCATGAAATGACACCATGCCAAATTTCACGATTTTCAGGCGAGTTTTGAATTTACAAGAATTTAAAAACCAAGTTTCTCAATGTTCCCGGCCGAGCCACGACGCCCAAATGTTTGAATGTCATTCCCATTCTTGCATGGGACCTATAAATTCACCTAAAGACACACATGTGATTTTTCCACAAACTTTGGTGCACTGGAGCATGTGCTTGTAGTTAAAATTTGAATTATGCACATTAAATGCCTAAAAACTCAATTAATGCATAAAAATGCCAAACAAACCCGAAATAATTCCAAATTTAAACACGCCACTCATGTAGTTGCATGTTCACTGTAGATAAATGTTCTAGCAATTCAAACACCATCCTTTCCCACCGTAACACCATTTTGTCTTTCAAAACATAATGAAAAAAAATCAGGTATACCACAAACTGTTTACTAGCACTACTGCAGGATGCTGCTAACGCGACACTACGATCAGAGACCCTTCGACGAAACCGTGTGCGATGCAATAATCGCAAACGGTGGTGTAAAAGAACCATCAAAAAAGGTGCAAAACGTTTGCGATGGCGAAGCCATCAAGCACGGTTCAGATTTTAGTTGCATGTGCGATCCAGGGCATACGGTTCAGTCCAATGAACTGTTTGCGATGAGGCAGAACAAAAGAAACGGGCAGCCTGATGAAGGCGTGTGTGATATAGAGCATACAGTTCACTCGGATGAACTGTTTGTGATTAGGCAACACAAAAGAAATGGTCAGCCAGATCAAGGTGTGTGTGATTGAGGGCATACGCTTCAGTAGGATTAACTGTTTGCGATTAGGCAACAGAACAGAAACAGGTCAGCCAGATCAAATTGTCTGCGATTGATGGCATACACTTCACATGGATGAACTGTTTGCCATTAGCCACAACAAACTGAAATAGTTAGATAGATCAACGTGTGTGCGTTAGACGGGCACACACATTCTAATTAAAAGAAGTGTGCGCGATGGTAATAACGAGCGCACACGGTTGTTGGAACAAGACGTGTGCTGACATTGCCTATTGCGGTGCACCCTATGGTGCAAACGCCACGTACGCGTTCGAGAAGGCGTACGTGCCCACGTTACGCCTTCCGGGAATAGTGCCGCACTTATAACTATCAGTAAATTTTGAGCATGCGTCCCGTCACAATTTTTTTAGAAGAACAGGGAGGCCACGTCCCGTCACATTCCAAATTGCAAACCTGTTCACACCGATCAAAACCTAAACGGTTTCCCACATAGGAGTGTATTACTACTCGGTTATAAATACTACTACTCCAAGATGACTGCACATTCCTCCTCAACTCCTCATCCACAAAAACAAACAAGTCATTCATCATCGTTCCCTTGCGTCTGCCATGGCCAGCGTGAGTTCTGGGTCGAGAGATTGCCACCAAGGAGAGGCTAGCCTGGAAGCGGAAGCACGAGAGATGTCCCGCCTCGCCGCGAAAGTAGCCAACATGTCCCGCAGCACCGCCAAAGCAGCAGAGAGGTCCCGCCGCACCGCCGAAGCAGCACGGAGGTCCCGCCGCACCGTCGATGCAGAAGACTGGTCCGGCCGCACCGCAGAAGCAGAAGAGATGTCCCGCCGTGCCATGAATGCAGCAGAGATGTCCTCCCATGCCGCGACGGCCTGGGAAAATGTCTCGCGGGCAGGCGAGGACTCTTACAGGCGCATGCGTGCCCTCGTCCTTAGGCAGATGGATCAGATCTCCAGGTGGGCGAGGTTGCAGGATGACCTGAAAGCCTCGTTAGAACAGTCTACCGACATCATCCGACAACTAAATGAGAGCGATGCGGAGCTCCAGGCCGAGCGCGACCTGCTGAGGGCAAAGATCGTTGGAAGTGCGGAGCAGCTGGAGCAGACCACTGCCTTGTTGAAGAGGACCGACGTCATCGTCGAGAAACTTGTGGACGAGAATACCATGCTGCGCATCGAGCGCAGAAGGCTGGTGGAGGAATCTGTGGATGCTCTCAAGCAGCATCTTGAGGACAAGAAAGAGCTCATCGCCGCTCGCCACGGAGACTAGTTCCCGCGGCCTGGAGCAATGCATCAAGAAAGTAGAGATCAGCGAGCCAGATCGTTGTCTTCCTTCTTCTTTTACCCTTGTGTATTTCGGGCATTGCCGCATGTGACTTTTTTAATTATGTTCCTAAATATGTAAGACAATTACTATCCACTATCATCGTCCTTATATTCATCATGCTTGCTGTAAGTCGCAGTCGATGCTATATAGGTCCGTCGGATCTTACATCAAGATCCGTGCAAAACTTTCTTTTCAGATTTTCATTTTTCTCTCTTAAATCTCAGTCCAGTGAGACATATAGCCACGCTGTAGAACAGGTGCTCGGGCACCATTAATGGAGACGTTGGGAGTGAGGTGTGCGGCGGGTAGCGGTCAAAGGGCTCTCCTCCCGATTAGCACATGCAGGGGTCTGATCGCACGCCTCTCGTACTCAAATAGCTAACCCGCACGGCACCTCCTAGCCAATAAAATAAGGGGACGCGTGGCCGCACGTAATTGGTAAGTAGAATGCCCACGGTTTCAATAATACTTGTATTCCAAAATGACTTTGTCGATTGTTAATGTGCGCGCCTTCGCAAATCAGACAGAAAAATTACCACAGCATGTTGGTGCCATGTCATGACACCATGCCAAGTTTCTTGATTTTCATGCGTGTTTTGGATTTACAGGAATTAAAAAACCAAGTTTCTCAATCTTTCCGGTCGAGCCACAATGCCCCGATGTTTGAATTTCATTCCCATCTCTTGCATAGGACCTAGAAATTCACCCAAGGACACATGTGATTTTTCAAACAACTTTGGTGCACTGGAGCTTGTGCTTGTAGTTCAAATTTGAATTATGCACATTAAATGCACAGAAACTCAATTAATGTATAAAAAAGGCAAAACGAACCCGGAATAATTCCAAAATTTAGCACGATACTTCTATTTGGTCTAATCTGCCTGTGTAAAAAAATTAAGGTGGGAGAAGGCAGTGTACGTATGTCGTTTCGCACACGGAGGTGACACGATCCCTCTCAAAACCACGAGCCTCTTGAGGGAAGCTCCGGTTTGCAAGAAGCTTACACCAAAGCTTGTCCCAATTCAGCCAAAAAAGTTACCGCAGCATGTTGGTGCCATGTCATGACACCATGCCAAGTTTCATGATTTTCAGGCGTGTTTTGGATTTACAGGAATTAAAAAACCATGTTTCTCAATCTTTCCGGCCGAGCCATGACGCCCAGCTATTTAAATTTCACTCCCATCTCTTTCATGGGACCTAGAAATTCACCCAAGGACACACATATGGTTTTTCAAACAACTTTGGTGCACTGGAGCCTGTGCGTGTAGTTCAAATTTGAATTATGCACATTAAATGACTAGAAACTCAATTAATGTATAAAAAAGGTCAAACGAACCCAGAATAATTCTAAAATTTAGCACGATACTTCTATTTGGTCTAATCTGCCAGTGTACAAAAATTAAGGTGGGAGAAGGCAGTGTATGTATGTCGTTTCGCACACGAAGGTTACACGTTCCCTCTTGGAACCAAGAGCCTTCTTGAGGGAAGCTCCGGTTTGCAAGAAGCTTACAACAAAGCTTGTCCCAAATCGGCCAAAAAAATTACTGCAGCATGTTGGTGCCATGTCATGACACCATGCCAAGTTTCATGATTTTCAGCCATGTTTTGAATTTATAGGAATTAAAAAACCAAGTTTCTCAATCACTCCGGCCGAGCCACGACACCTAGATGTTTGAATTTTATTCCCATTTCTTGCATGGGACCTATAAATTCACCCAAAGACACACATGTGATTTTTGAACAAACTTTGGTGCATTGGAGCATGTGCTTGTAGTTCAAATTTGAATTATGCACATTAAATGCCCAGAAACTCAATTAATGCACAAAAATGCCAAACGAAACCGGAATAATTCCAAATTCAAACACGACACTCATGCACTAGTTACATGCTCCCTGTACGTAAATGTTCTAGCAATTCAAACACCATCCTTTCCCTCCGTAACACCATTTTGTCTTTCAAACCATAATGAAAAAATCAGGTATACCACAAATAGTTTACTAGAAAGAATCATGTGGGATGCGATATAAAACATCTTGGCGCACTGTGTTGTCTGGCTTACGCAGGATGCTTCGTCATCTAAAGTCCACCGCCCCTGCTTGAACCACACTTGCGCGCCAGTTTCTCGCGGCACCGAGCGAATTTTTTTGCCACCGCGGAAATATCTATCTCCCCGCCTCCTCGCTCCTACCAAAAGCCACATTTCCACTGTTCCTCCTTGCTTTCCAATTTCAAACCTTCACTGCTGCTTACTGGCAGCTCAGCTTCCTAGCCGGCCACCCTTCTTCTTACAACGCCGCCTCCTTGCCGACTACCCTTCTTCTTGCAGCGCCGCCTCCTCGCCGACTACCCTTCTTCTTGCAGCGCCGCCTCCTCGCCGGCGACCCTTCTTCTTGCTGCGGGGCCTCCTCACCTCCGACCCTTCTTCTTGCTGCGCGGCCTCGTCGATATGGTGAGGTAATCCACACCCCACCCACACCATCCTCCTCCTTTCCCGTCCCACATGCCACGACCGACGGAGCGACACCTTCCAATGAAATCGCTGCCCCTCCTCCAATTAAGCGCCGCCCACAGCCATTTTACACGCAGTATAACGTGGAGCTCAGTAGCAGGCGGCCGCACGCGCGAACGAGGTCGCTATGGCTGCCATGCGTGTCGACTGCCAGATCTTGGAGGAACACCTCATCTTCGAGGCCACCGTCGGCACCACCACGCGGTTGTCTACTTTAAAATACAGTTCGTGATGTTTTCTCGAGGGCACCGCCAGTGCGTTCTAGTGATTTGTCCTCTGTAATGTTAATATGCAATCTGATGTTCAGTTAACAGTTTGGTCCTCTAAAATGTAATGTTTAGTTAACACATTGGTCCAACAATTGCTACATTTCGTAGTACTGTTCTCAAGCATTATATGTTTTATTAACTGTCTTATCTTCTAGTACATGTTTCTATTCTGCAATGTCGTGCTTAGTTAACTATTTTGGTTCATTTGGTCTGCTGTCCATTTAACTATTTTGATCAGTTCTGCAATTTGATTTTCATTTGCTGTGGGTACAATTTTGTATTGTTATGCATGTGACACCAATCGAATTAGGCTGTACTCAATACATATTCTACTGATAGTATGGCAACTCTCAGTTAACCTGATCAAGATCTTCCTTATGTGTGTTGCAGGGAAACAATGGGAGACACTGCGGTTTACCATCGAGGTTTGTTCAAGCAGGGTCCTTTGGCTAATAGCACATTATTGTGCAGTTGCAGGAATCATTCTAATGTTTAGGTTTCTTACAATTTGGTCTTGCACATGTAGGTCCTACTGTCAGAGGCTTAGACCCACTGTTCGACCCATTTTGCATATGGGGAAATGAGATGTCCATGAATATCAGTCAAGTCAAGAAACTCAGAAAGATTGTTAGGATGAAGAAACTTGCGACGAATAACAACAAGATCTTTGTTTGCACAGTGAAGAAGACATCAATCAACTATAGGATGGTACCAACTCTTTTACCTTGTTTTTACCCCTTGCGCCATTTCAAAATTTACAACAGCGATTTATGCGTAGCTTTGTTTTCAGTAATTTTCAAAGCAGTTCACCGATGATTACCTCTCAAACCACTTGCATGGTCAAGAGGCGAGGAAGGTATTCATTCAACACCCACGGTACAATATTGAAGTCTTGGTGAAGAGGATGAAGGTTGGGCGGGCAATTATCCATAGCCACTGGCCTGAAGTTGCAAGGACATTAAACATCACTGAAGGCTCAATATTTGCCTTCCGCTTCTGCAGTTTCCAGATGAGATTCATCTGTCTATTTACCGTGTATGATGCTACTTTCCAAAGGTTTTTGATGCTGCATGTGAAACTTGGTGCTGTTGTGTAATGGCGTAACTGAGTGCCGAAGCTATCTGATGTAATTCGATTATGAAATCCTGGTTGCTTTTATACGGATATGACATATCTGGCGTGTTTTATAAGAAATATCAGTTTGATTAGTACACAGATTATCAATAATAGGCTAATTACCCTGCTTATTGGGGTTTTCTATTGCAGACGGTTACTCAGACAACACCGTGGGCGATGAACTCAAACAACCTGCACAGTTTCTAGAAACTAGGCGTGTTCGATCAACTAATAATCACACACGGCTTCCAGCAGCGAACTGTTTGCGTTAGGCCACCTTGCACAAACGTTTTCACACAAAGAACTGTGTGTGATATACATACTTACGGAATTTTTTTCTAGGATTCACCGTGTGGGATGTACATACCTACGGAAATGATTTTCTGGGATTCACTGTGTGGGATGTACATACCTACGGAAATGATTTTCTAGGATTCACCGTGTGGTATGTACATACCTACAGAAATGATTTTCTGGGATTCACCGTGTGGGATGTACATACCTACGGAAATGATTGGGTTTCGATGCCTCGCCCGATCACACACGGCCCCAGCCTGGGTCCCAGGAGGGCCTATCCCCGACGATTTCTGGGTCGTGTGGGAAGGACCCCCCTATAGCCCACACTCACTTGGCGATGGTTCCAAATGCTGTCGCGGAAAGGGGTTAAAAACCGTTTGTTTAGCACGTCGCTGTACCATTGTAGTAAGAATCGTGTAGGATGCGATATAAAATATCTTGGCGCACCATCTTGTCTGGCTTACGCAGGAAGCTTCGTTGTCTACAGTCCACCGCCCGCGCTTGAACCACACTTGCGCGCCAGTTTCTCGCGGCACCGAGTGAAATTTTTCTGCCACCGCAGAAATATCTATCTCCCCGCCCCCTCCCTCCCACCAAAAGTGACATTTCCACTGTTCCTCCTTGCTTTCCAAGTTCAAACCTTCACTGCTGCATATTGGCAGCTCAGCCTCCTCGTCGGCAACCCTTCTACTTGCAGTGCCGCCTCCTCGCCGGCAACCCTTCTTCTTGAAGCGCCGCCTCCTTGCCTGCGACCCTTCTTCCCGCAGCGCCGCCTCCTCGCCGCGGGCCCTTCTTCTTGTCGTGTGGCCTCCTTGCCGCTGACCCTTCTTCTTGCAGCGTAGCCTCGTCGATATGGTCAGTTAGTCCACACCCCACCCACACCATCCTCCTCCCCCGTTCCACATTCCCCGACCGACGGCGCGCCACCTTCCGCCGAAATCACTGGCCCTGTCCTCCAATTAAGCACCACCCACAGCCATTTTGCACGCAGTATAACATGGAGCTCAGTAGCATCTGGCAGCGAAGAAGCAAATCGCGTCCGCACACGCGCAAAACCCGGTATCATCATAGATGTGGTGGGGTCCTACTTCTATGACAAAAACTCATGACAGAAAATGGGCTTTTCGTCCTGGGCGGGCCGAAGACGCAGCTGCATGACATTCTTTGGGCCGTCCATGACAGAAAAAACCATGGTAGAAGCGACGGCGCGGAAAATATCGGGGAGTCCCCGGTTACGATGGGTCGTCGGGGACCGAGCGATGCGTGTTTCTCTCGTATGTACGCGCGTGTGCGAGGCGTTGGGCTCTAACTGAACCCGAGCGAGGCGTTGGGCTCTAACTGAACCCGAGCGATTGCACTGCAGGCTACGCGTTACTGAACCCGAGCGATCGATGGCTGTTAACTGAACCCGATCGAGCAATTCCTTCGCTACTGCTGCTAACTGAAGCCGATCGATGCTGCCTCGGGATGAACAGTGAGCGTTGCTGGGGGGTTTGGATGAATAGTTCCCGGTGGGGGTGGATGAACAAGATCCCGTGGTGTTGCCTCTAGATGAACAGGACCCCGATCGATCGAGCCGGTTGGGGCTGGATGAACAGGACCCCGCGGAGGGCTGGATGAACAGGACCACCCTGTGGAGGGCAGGATGAACAGTAGATGGTGGAGGGCAGGATGAACAGTAGACGGTGGAGGGCTGGATGAACAGTAGCCCGCGGAGGGGTGGTTGAACAGGAGCCCGTGGAGAGGGCTGGTTGAACAGTAGCCGGTGGAGTAGCGCGCGGTGGAGGCTGGAGGAGGTCGACGGTGGATGAACAGTCACAGGTGGAGGCTGGAGGAGGTCGACGGTGGATGAACAGTAGCCCGTGGAGGCTGGAGGGGGTCAATGGCGGAGATGAACAGTATCCCGTGGAGTCCCGTTTTGTGGTACGCCACACCCCTCCCGATGAACATGACCCCCGTTTCGACCGTAAAGCTCCAACACAAGTCTGTTTCCTCCGTTTTGCGGTACGCCACACCCCTCCCGATCAACAGGACCCCCATTTTGACTGTAGGAGGTCCGTTTCCTCCGTTTTACGGTACGCTAGACCCCTCTCGATGAACAGGATCCTGTTTCGACCGTGGCCGGTCGAACACAAGGCCGTTTCCTCCATTCTGTGGTACGCCAGGCCTCGTTTCCATCGGCTGTTCCGTCCAAGCCGGTTGGCTCCGACGCGTTCCGTTGCCTCCCGATGAACACGACGCATTTCGTTGCCTCCCCATGAACACGACGATGACACAATTTCTCCGTTCTGACCCAGCCATGTACACGAGCCCTGGCCGTACGTATGCGCGAGTAGGCGTTCGAGACCCTGCCCGTATGTACGTACGTGGCCGTATTTTCTTTCTTGCACACTAACCGTTGTACGTATGTGTACATGCTACGTGCGCGCCTCTACTACGACACGTGCGCGCCTCTACATCGACCAGTATGTACGCACACGTTCGTGACCAGAATGACAATGCTACGTACGCTTTGACCGGGTGGGTCCCGACTGTCAGGCACTTCCTTGCCTGCGAAGATGTAGCTGGTGGGTCCCAGCAGTCAGGGGGGCGAATCATTTTTTTTGCCCGGACGCACTTCCTTGCGTGCGAAGATGTAGCTGGTGGGTCCCAGCAGTCAAGGGGAAATGTTTTTTCATGAAATACGGTGGCCCGTCCGGTGGGTCCCCGCTGTCAGGTGGAGGAATAATTATTTTGCGCGTAATAAGGAGGCACTTCCTTGTTGCGCTCGTGGACCCAGCTGTCAGCCTCTCCACGTACAGTCCACGTCTGATGGAAGCCGTTCCTTGACCATGTTGACCACGCCGCACCGAGAGCACCAGGGCAATGGACGACGGCGAGGCCTAGGAAGGGGATGACGCGGAGCCGGGGAAGATGCGGCAGTGGAAGCCCGCGCGGAGAGGAGTACGAGGGTTCACTGGTTCGGCTGCGGTGTGAGGCTGTCGTCGCCGCAGAATAACAGGGGGTGTGGGTGAGTGGAGGGATGGCCTGGCCAGCGGTGGGAGTAGTAGGGGGCGGTGAGGCCTCCGCAGCAGCACAGCCGGCCACGGGAGGCAGGAGCACGAGGCACGACTGGCGCTGCTTTGTGCGGCTGGAGCAAGAAGACCAGAGGTTGAAGAAGCACTACGGCCGTTGGATGGACATCGTACGGTCACTGGAGCTAGAATCGTGCATATTGACTAAGTTGACAAAGCCCTCCGTCCCCGTCAACTTAGTAGGCCCATAAGTTAGCCTGCCACTATACTGGGTCCCAGCTAACAGGGGGAGTATTCTTTTTTTTGTGCGTAATAAGGAGGCACTTCCTTGCGTGCGAAGATATAGCTGGTGGGTCCGAGCTGTCAGCGGCGGTAACATTTTTTTTGCGAAATACAGAGGCCCTTTCGGTGGGTCCCAGATGTCAGGTGGAGGAATCATTATTTTGCGCGTAATAAGGAGGCATTTCCTTGCGTGCGGCCATGGACCCAGCTGTCAGCCTCTCCACGTACAGTCCACTTCAGATGCATGTCGGTCGTTGACCATGTTGACCAGGCCGCGCCGAGAGCACGAGGGCGGTGGACAACGGCGAGGCCTAGGAAGGGAACAACACAGAGGCAGGGAAGACTCGGCAGTTGTTTCCCACGCGGAGGGGAGTACGACTGTACGAGGGTTTACTGGTTCGTCTGCCATCACCGGAGAATAAGAGCAGGTGTGGGTGAGTAGAGGGATGGCTAGGGAAGCGATGGGAGTACGGTGGGGCGGTGAGGCCTGCGCAGCAGCACAGCCAGCCGCGGGAAGGAGAGAGCAGGCAGTCCCGCCGGCGCTTGTTTGAGGGGCTGGAGCAGGAAGAGCAGAGATTGAAGAAGCACGACGGCCATTGGATGGACATCCAACAGTCACTGCTTGTGCGTCAACCTTTTTTTTAGGAAAGCCTCAAATCTGTGGAAAACATCATACAACCCATCTGCCATTATTTCTAATAATTTACAACCCATTTGCTAATTCTTAAGGTTTTTTTGGAGCCCATATTCTTTTTGTTAGCATTAAAGCCCATATTGTGGCCACGGTTAAAAAATTATACGAAATTTTGCATATTTCGGTGCGGTCCGAACTATTTTTAATCCCGAAATTTCGAGTCACATTCAAACTGATTTTAAAAATAAATGTATATCAATATAAAATCCAACAAATTGTCCACGCATAAAAATCAATGCAATTTAAAAATCTCGAAATGAAAAAAAGAAATTTGAAACTAATTGCCAGTTTGATGTGTTTTAAAAATGTACAGCCCATTTCTCATTACCGATAGGCCATTTTCTCGGCCAGCCGAATGAAGCTCTCCTCATCTTGAAAGATTTGCAGCCCAACAGGCCTGCCAAAGCGACTTACTTGGCAAATCGCAAAAAAATGGGCTGTGGCCGTGGACCCAGCTACGGCTGTGGACCCAGCTGTCAGCCTCTCCATGTACAGTACTCTTCCGATGGAAGTCGGTCGTTGACCACATTGACCACGCCGCGCCGAGAGCACGAAGGCGGTGGACGATGGCGAGGCCTAGGAAGGGGATGACGCGGAGCCGGGGAAGACGCGACAGTGGATGCCCACGCGGAGAGGAGTACGAGGGTTCACTGGTTCGGCTGCGGTGTGAGGCTGCCGCCGCCGCATAATAACAAGGGGTGTGGGTGAGTGGAGGGATGGCCTGGCCAGCGGTGGGAGTAGTATGGGGGTGGTGAGGCCTCCGCGGCAGCACAGCCAGCCACGGGAGGCAGGAGCAGGCGGCACGACCGGTGCTGCTTTGGGCGGCTGGAGCAAGAAGACCAGAGGTTGAAGAAGCACTATGGCCGTTGGATGGACATCGTACGGTCACTGGAGCTAGAATCGTTCATATTGACTAAGTTGACAAAGACCTCTGTCCCCGTCAACTTAGTAGGCCCACAAGTCAGCCAGCAACTATGGTGGGTCCCAGCTAGCAGGGGGGTATTCATTTTTTTGTGCGTCATAAGGAGGCACTTCCTTGCGTGGGAAGATATAGCTAGTGGGTCCGACCTGTCAGCGGGGGGAACGTTTTTTCACGAAATACAGAAGCCCTTCCCGTGGGTCCTAGCTGTCAGGTGGAGGAATCATTATTTTGCACGTAATAAGGAGGCATTTCCTTGCGTGCGGCAGTGGACCCAGCTGTCAGCCTCTCCACGTACAGTCCACTTCCGATGGATGTCGTTCATTGACCATGTTGACCAGGCCGCGCCGAGAGCACCAGGGCGGTGGACGACGGTGAGGCCTAGGAAGGGAACGACACAGAGCCAGGGAAGACTCGGCACTTGTTTCCCACACGGATGAGTACGAGGGTTTACTGGTTCGTCTGCGTCCCCGGAGAATAACAGCAGGTGTGGATGAGTAGAGGGATGGCTAGGCCAGTGATGGGAGTACGGTGGGGCGGTGAGGCCTGCGCGGCAGCATAGCCGGCCGCGGGAGGAGGGAGCAGGCAGTCCCACCGACGCTTGTTTGAGCGGCTGGAGCAGGAAAAGCAGAGATTGAAGAAGCACGACAGCCGTTGGATGGACATCCAACAGTCACTGCTCTCGTGTGCATTATTTCTAATAATGTATAGCCCATTTGCCAATTCTTAAGAATTTTTTTGGAGCCCATCTTCTTTTTGTTAGCATTACACCCCATATTGTGGCCACGGTTAAAAAGTACACGAATTTTTTGCATATTTCGGTGCGGCCAATTGTTTTTAACCCCGAAATATCGATTCACATTCAAACTATTTTGAAAAATAATTTATATAAATATAAAATCCAAATAATTGTCCACGCATAAAAATCAATGGAATTTAAAATCTTGTAATGAAAAAGAATTGAAACTAATTCCCGGTTTGATGTGTTTTAAAAATGTACAACCCATTTCTGGGCAAACCGAATGAAACTCTCCTCGTCTTGAAAGATTTGCAGCCCAGCAGGGCTCATAGAGCAAGTAGGCCTCGCTTGGGTATTTCTTTAAAAAAATAGAACTGGGCTAGCCATTTTCAGCAAGAAAAAAACACAACTGGGCTCATGATGTAGTAAACATAAATAAAACCCTGGCTAGACGGGCCACAGCCCCCGCACAGCCCCGTTGTTACCCTGATCCGTCGCTAAAACTAGTATAAATAACAATTGCTTGTTCCTCAAAAAAAATCCGCGCGACCTGCTGGGTCCCTGGTGTCAGCCGCTCGTAGTGTAATTCTCTCATTTATTGACTACGTTGACAATGGCGTGAGCCCCAGATGTCCAACCATTAGGAGGAACCATATTTTTGGGCTTGTAATATAGAGGAACTTGCGTGAGTACTGCCATGACGCTGGTGGGTCCCTACTGTCATCCTCTCCACGTATAGTCATCTCCTTGTTCCTCTCGGTTGTTGACGACGTTGACAACGCAAGAGGGCGGTGCACTGCGCACGGCGAGCGAACCAAGGCCGCAAGGCAGAGGATGACGGCGAGGCCTCGGACGGAATGAACAGGAGCCGTGGAAGATGCGCCGGTCCAGTCGCAGGCGGAGGGGAGTACGAGGGTTGACTGGTTTGGGTGCGGGTGCGTGTTGGGGATGACGTCGCCAGAGAATAACAGGACGTGTGGGGGAATAGAGGGAGGGACTGGCCAACGTTGCAGGGTACGAACGGTAGGGCGGTGGAGGCGCAGCCAGCCATGGGAGGCGGGAGCAGGCGGAGCCGACGGGGTGGTTTGGTTTGGGTGGCTGGAGGAAGAAGAAGACAAGAGATAGAAGTGTTGGGGAACGTAGTAATTTCAAAAAAAAATCCTACGCACACGCAAGATCATGGTGATGCATAGCAACGAGAGGGGAGAGTGTTGTCCACGTACCCTCGTAGACCGAAAGCGGAAGTGTTAAAACAACGCGGTTCATGTAGTCGTACGTCTTCACGATCCGACCGATCAAGTACCGAACGTACGGCACCTCCGAGTTCAGCACACGTTCAGCTCGATGACGTCCCTCGAACTCTGATCCAGCCAAGTGTTGAGGGAGAGTTTCGTCAGCACGACAGCGTGGTGACGATGATGATCTTCTACCGACGCAGGGCTTCGCCTAAGCACCGCTACGATATTATCGAGGTGTAATATGGTGGAGGGGGGCACCGCACACGGCTAAAAGATCGTTGATCAATTGTGTGTAGAGAGGTGCCCCCTGCCCCCGTATATAAAGGAGCAAGGGGGAGGCCGCCGGCCAAGGCAGGAGAGGCGCGCCAGGAGGAGTCCTACTCCTACCGGGAGAAGGACTCCCCCACTTTCCATGTTGGACTAGGAGAGGAAGGGGGAAGAGGTGGAGGGGAGGAAGGAAGGGGGGGCGCCGCCCCCCTCTCCTTGTCCTATTCGGACTGGGGGGGGAGGGGCGCGCGGCCCTGCCCTAGCCTCCTCTCCTCTCATCCACCTAGGCCTACTAAGGCCCATTAAGTTACCGGGGGGTTCCGGTAACCTCCCGGTACTCCAGAAAAATCCCGATTTCACCCGGAACACTTCCGATGTCCAAACATAGGCTTCCAATATATCAATCTTTATGTCTCGACCATTTCGAGACTCCTCGTCATGTCCGTGATCACATCCGGGACTCCGAACAACCTTCAGTACATCAAAACATATAAACTCATAATATAACTGTCATCGTAACGTTAAGCGTGCGGACCCTACGGGTTCGAGAACTATGTAGACATGACCGAGACACCTCTCCGGTCAATAACCAATAGCGGAACCTGGATGCTCATATTGGTTCCCACATATGATACGAAGATCTTTATCGGTCAGACCGCATAACAACATACGTTGTTCCCTTTGTCATCGGTATGTTACTTGCCCGAGATTCGATCGTCGGTATCTCGATACCTAGTTCAATCTTGTTACCGGCAAGTCTCTTTACTCGTTCCGTAATACATCATCCCGCAACTAAATCATTAGTCACAATGCTTGCAAGGCTTATAGTGATGTGTATTACTGAGTGGGCCCAGAGATACCTCTCCGACAATCGGAGTGACAAATCCTAATCTCGAAATACGCCAACCCAACAAGTACCTTTGGAGACACCTGTAGAGCACCTTTATAATCACCCAGTTACGTTGTGACGTTTGGTAGCACACAAAGTGTTCCTCCGGTAAACGGGAGTTGCATAATCTCATAGTCATAGGAACATGTATAAGTCATGAAGAAAGCAATAGCAACATACTAAACGATCGAGTGCTAAG
Source organism: Triticum aestivum (assembly GCF_018294505.1). Taxonomy (NCBI): domain Eukaryota; kingdom Viridiplantae; phylum Streptophyta; class Magnoliopsida; order Poales; family Poaceae; genus Triticum; species Triticum aestivum. The sequence continues at coordinate 441,158,578 of NC_057796.1, forward strand.
CTAACGGAATGGGTCAAGTCAATCACATCATTCTCCTAATGATGTGATCCCGTTAATCAAATGACAACTCATGTCTATGGATAGGAAACATAACCATCTTTGATCAACGAGCTAGTCAAGTAGAGGCATACTAGTGACACTCTGTTTGTCTATGTATTCACACATGTATTATGTTTCCGGTTAGTACAATTCTAGCATGAATAATAAACATTTATCATGATATAAGGAAATAAATAATAACTTTATTATTGCCTCTAGGGCATATTTCCTTCAAGAAGATACATGACAGATGTTGGATGTCAATCCAACGGCTGGTAGGCAGAATCGTTTGTGACTGGCTAGTAAGTCGACACCACCTTGGATAGGCTATTTCCTCGCGGGTCCCAAATGTCAGAATCCAAATCTGTCACGGTCATGCAGCCCTTCCTATGAAAATTTACAGCCCATTTGATGTGCTAGTTGGAAATAAGTTTGTGGGTGCTGGTGGGGGCTAATCACTTGGCTTCTGTAATGCGCGGTGAGCTCAAGCAGCCGGCAAGAGTGATGTTATTTCCCTTGGTTGGGATTTGTTAGTTGTTACAATATTTCACACTAAATTAAACGACTGGCAAGCCATTTGCCTTGCTTCAAAGAAAATTTGACAGTCAGAGCCGAGTTGAAAGGGCAAGAACATCTAACTCCAGCTTACAAACTATACAAAAGCACGAGGGTTAACTGTTCATCGGGTTTACGAAAAACCCAGGTTGAAAAGGGCAACAACATCTAACTCCGGCACTGTTTTTGGCAGTCACAGTCAAATGGATCGGTCAGGTCCATAGAATGAACATCCTGGGTAGTAAAATTTACTGGATTATGACCACAATATGCTGTAAATAGTAGCCCAGCACATTTAGAAGCTCTTTTGCCGACCTGAAACTCCTTTTTTTTGCTCTTCCACATACCCATCCGTCAAAACCATGCTGCTGATAAACTTAAGCCTGATGGACAATAGTAACATCACATTCAGCAGGAAGAATGTGACAAATCTAGTGTTTGTACGGTTGGCTACATATCGTTCTAGCGTTATTGTCTTCAATTGAATCTCATGAGAAGTGGGAAAATCCCGATGCTTACGAATCCACCGATTGATTATAACTTTCTTACCCCGTCCTTTTGCCTAAATAGACATGAAGATTGAAAACAGTTAAGGTCTAAAAAAAGAGTGTCGAAAGAGCAACAACTGAACGGTTAATTCTAGTACACTATATGCGGGCTTCCAATGTGCGTGAAATTATCACCTTTACATACAACTTCTCCAGACATGGAAAGCATTGCAGCAAGCCAATAATCTTGTTCAGATCAAAACTATTCATTTGGATATATAAGATCTTGACAGAATCCAGCACCATTGATAGGCCATCCATGGAGAAACTCTTTATTGAGCATATGACATAATATTAGTACAAAATGTGTATTCCAAGATGACATATAACTTATGCGCAGAAATTTAAAATGCAGCTTATGGTTACAAGTGTAGATGATAATGTAAAGTACCTGAAGAACTGTAGAGCCAAACACCATATTGAAATGAGCACAGAGATCATGTATTACACCCAAGGCCTCCAGTTTAGGCACAGAGAGGACGCTTATTTGCAACGGTGAATAACTAGAATCAAGGATCAACCTTTGAAGTGAAGGGGCATCTTGGATGATGAGCTGCCTTCCGTCGAAACAAATTCCAATTCTTACAAGGTTAGGCGACTTTATTTGGAGATAACCGATTCTAACTGTGAAAACAAGCACCAAGCACTCCAGGGCAGGGCAACTGGAGTGGATGATGCTGTGCAATGAGGCCTCCGATATACGAACCTGCACAAGTGAAAGTTTCTTGAGAAATGGGAGTCGAAGGTTTAGTACCAGATTGTCTGGTAGGTCGCACAGCGCAAAGGTGGCGGTGTGGAGAGAGGAGGAAAATCGCGAGATGGACATCGGTGCTGAGGGCACAGGTAGATGGCGTTCGGTATCTGGTAGGTGATTTCCAAGGGAATAGTAGAACTCAAGCAGCTGTAGTTCTGTGAATTCAGGGGATTTCAGCCAGGCGTCCACCATGCAGGGCATGGTATGCTTGCTCAGGTAGCATGATGGGATGCAGAGGCTTTGAACGGAGCCCTGGTGGGAGGAGATGATGGCTCTGGGGATTTCAAAATCATTGAAGAGAGATAGCTGACGACAGTCGAGATTAAGGGGCACGACACGCCATAGAGAGCACCACCGAATTGAGAGGACTTGGGTGCGGCAGCAATGCTTGGTGGGGAGAAGCGAGATGATCTCCCCAAGGACGGCGTCTGGGAGATCGCTGATGCGGTCCACCCGAGATTCTACGGGTTCCTGGGATCCGGTGGGGGCGGGGTCGCCGCTTCTCCCCGCGCTGCCGGGTGCGGGATCTACAACAGGCGTCGCCGCTGGCGGGAGCCTCATCTTCTTGGCACTGGGGTCAGCCGACTCCATTTTCCTCGAGGGCGTCGCGTCGCGCTCACGGATTTGAGCAGAGTAACGAATGACGAGCCTAGTTGTAGTGCGAGTGAAGAAGAAGGGGAGCTGGGGTTTTTCTGTAGTAGTGAGGAAGAAGGGGAGCTGGGGTTTTCTGTAGGAGTGAGGTGAGGAATTTGGGGGTACGACTGGAGCGAGCTGACGTGCGGTGGGTGGGAGTGAGGAGGAAGAAGAACACCCAGGTTTTTTTGGGGGGCGGTGTGCTGGGTGTGGGTAGCACCTCTCATTCAGTAAATATATGGACTTTTGAATTGATTTTACTATTTACTAGGGTGGATGGGCTGTTTTGTCTTGGGCCCAGAGAAACAATTCCTACTAGTACAGTGGAGACACACTACAGCTACCTAGAAAAACAATTACTACTAGTATAGTGTATACAATACCGCTTCTGGCTCCTCCTAGGTCATCCAAACGTCTCCCTCTACTGAATGCCGTTATACTTTTGTTCACCGACATGCGGGCCATGCAGCCCGCGGGCCCAAATGCCATCCACCAAATTACAAGGCAGTATGTAGGCGGAGAGTCACCCCGGTCGTAGCGCGGCAATAACGAGCCGTCGTATCACAAAACCCCACCTCCCCGCAGTCTAAGTTTGACGGACGAAGCAACCATCATTTCACTCTTCGCTGAATCCCCTTCTCCCTCACCGTCTTCAAGAAAGGCAACACTCGCATCTGCCACTGTTCTTCTCTCCCAACAAAGGGAAGGTAAGCGGATCCATGATGTTGGTATATTTTCGTTCAGAAAAAAAGAACTTTTGCAAAGTAGTAACCGATCCTCACTCTCTTTTTTGTTTCATTGTCATTACGATTGTGTTTTCCTTTCAGTGGTCTCCTGGTATTCGTCAGTTTCATGATGGACGAAGGAGAACCAGGCAAAGATCTGCCGATATTGGAGCAACCGCGGGAGGCTGATCCCCACGAGACAGAGAGCTCCAAGAAGATGGAGGCAGCCACCGACCGACCCCAGATACGGTCACGGCCACTACTGAGATCGTCAACACCCCGTTTGAGGTTACAGCCCCCGTGGCACTGCAGGAGCAGTTTTCCCCCTTCGAGGATGTGTCCCCGCCCCCCCCCCCCCGCTGAGCTGCCAAAGGTGATTTTCTTGTTTCCCTATCTCGATTGTGGGTTTTCATCTAAGTATGTGGTGATGAATAATGCAAAATTTTATTAGCTTCGATGCCATGCTATACATAGTGGTTTAAATAACTTGTGTTTCTTATACTGGAAAGTAATTCAGAATTTGTTTCTGTTTCAATTAGAGCCCTGACGCAGACAAGGATTGTGTGGTTGTACATGTCACTCGCTATGAGGCGGATGACCTGAATATACGCACTGGGAGAACAGAGTTTTTAGGCTGTTGGATCCTAGAAGCCATTTGCACTTATACCAATGAAGAGTTGTATTCCAGCCTCACTGTTGTCAGGCGTGTTGTCCAGGGTGTACTGAAGCACAAGAAGTTCAAAGCTACTCCTTCGTTTGTGAGGCATACTATTCTTGTCAAGCTTACGCAGGAAGATGACGTGGCATGCCTCCACAAACAAGTTTATGAGTGGCAAGGCCACAAGGTTGTCTTCATGAAGGTTCACACGATTGAGCTGCTGCCGGATGTCCTCGATGATGTTCATGGCAAGGTTCGTCTTGTGTCCAGCCCAAATTAGATCGAGGCATGAAATACTTGCCCCAGCTAGTGTTTAATAGTAGTTTGGATTCTGTCTAATTATCTGAACCTTGCATGTTATCGAGCCCTCTGGGGCTAGTACTCTGTTTCAATCCGTCTATGGGAACTGTTGCTACTTTTGTGTGCCCGTGAATCATCGTAATTGTTGCCGAAACAGATGCGTCCTCACTAGTTTTATCATACGAGCAGTGTGTTTTTTGATGAAATAGAGTACTCGTTTGAGAACTGTGCGCCGACGTATACATAAGTACTTGTAAACACTGTTGGTGCTACCCCACTTGTAAGCAGTTGTGCAAAACACGGCACATTGGCTCAGCTCGCTTCAACACTAGGCTATCGACCAGCTAACAATCAACAATCTGCTGTCTGACATATAAGCAACTATGTATCTTGTTACACTGGTTCATCCAGTTAACTGAGGCCACAATGTAAATTCCAAACGTTCACACGCTAGTCCAGCGTTCATGTGGAACACTCACATTAAACCCGGCTTCATAAAAAACTTGAAAAGCATAAGTTAAGCAATTTTATACATCTCAATGATTCATAGAACATAACAAACATATACTAGTTCACAACAAAAGACAAAGTTGTGAGAAGGTTTACAAATCAGGAAAAAACAAGCAAGGCTTCTCTGAGCAAAGGGCCTCCCGGCAGGCTTAAATTTCCTGGAGTTCACTCTGGTTTTTTCTTGTTGCCACCATCCAGGGTTAGGTTCTCTCATTCCCGAATAACCAATTATAATTGTGTTCTCAGCTGGAATGCTGAACTGAACCATGTAGTGTACTGACCAGCTGAAATTCTTGTGCATTCCACTAAATTTAAGCACCGCTATTTGAAGAAATAAGCAGACCACAATGCCTCTTGTCCGCGCACCTGTCCAAAAAACCGCCGTGCAGCCGTGCCAGCTAGTCCTTGGTCCATTGATGAACTGGTAGAAAGTGCATTCTGGACTAGGATGCAGTTGTTTTCGCTCGTCCCTACACTGCAATCAGGAAGTAAAACGTACGAATCAACTTCTTTTATATTGCGTTGGTCATTCTACCTAGTAACTACCAATGTAGGAATACCTGGAAGACGGGTGGTTAGACGACGACAACGAGGGATAGCCATCTCATTTTGCGCAGTTCTACTAAAACTGAGGTGTGTGCTTTTGATTGCGCGGATAGAAACGATACGGAGACAGACATCCCGAAACAATATGGAGACAGACATCCCTGTTTGCGCAAATACGAAATACGGTTATTTAAATAGTGACAGATATTTGCAGTGGTGTATGATTAACAGGAGCATCTATTGTGTTATAATTGGCACTAGATTGACAGTATGAAAGTGTCCTTAAGTAAGTAGCATCACATCACATCAACACTGCCACTAGATTAACATGCAGAACAATAGCATTAGTATTACTGTCATGAGAGTAGCACATGGTCAGTAAATGTGCAATCAAATTTGTGCAGTTCCACTGGGATGAAGCAATGTTAGCGGTGTGAGATTTAAGTGTAACTGCAAAAACACAATTCATGGGAAATAAAGCAAGACGGAAGCACTTCATAAAATGGTGGTGGCATTGCTTCAATTTACCGACGGCACTAGACCATTACTTATAGTGACATTAGGTGGCATTGCTTAATGCTTCATGTGATTTTACATTAACGGTAGCGATATGGGCGTAGGGATAGCAGGGGCATAAAGTGGTGAGGCAGATGTGGTTGCCGAGAGCGGCAAACACTCAGGCAGCATGTCTGCATTTGTCCCATTTTTATCTCCTCGGCAACATTTTCCTATGTGAGCACAGGAAATCTAGACCTACTCATTCTCATTTGCATTGTCCCCCAACACCTGTCTCTTTCTTTCCTTTTTCAACCAAGAGATAGGTCCACTTCCCCCCACCCTTCGCCATCCACCATGCTTTCTTCGTCTTTTCAACCAAGAGACCGGTTGGGTAGCCAGTATCTACTACTTTCCCCCGTTTCCTCTTAGAACCAAGTCCTAGATTCATGCTACAACTTTCCCACTTTCTTCCCTGTTTGAACCAACTCTTAAATTTGACTGTATGAACTAGCTTTACCTATAATAATAGTAAAAGTTTAGGTGGCTTTGGAACAGCGGACGGAAGTAGAAAAAGGTCCACACGAAGCCAAGTGGGGAGCTGGGGCAGTACACCAAGGCAGGTTTCGAAGGAATATATACCTGAGGGTCGTCGGCATGTGGCAAAGACGGTGTCGGGAGGCCGCATCTTGGCCACAATACCGCAGGGAGGAAGAAGGGGTCGGAGGCCCTCTGGAGCCGGCGCTCTCTCGGAGAAAACGGCACGGCCGCCGATCGGGACGCGCGGGCAGCCGTTGGTCTCCTCCCTCGCCGCCGACGACAGCGTGAACGATGCACCTACACCCCTGCCCCGGTCGAGGTTGTCCGGCCAGATTTGTCACCAACCGTGAGCTGAGAGAGAGTGTGGCCACCTATGTCTTGCTTAGATCTGGAGAGCATGAGAGAGTGAATGAGAGGAACCCTAGTAAAGCAAGCGCTAAGGCTCCTGCTTATATATATAGTGGAGTGATTTTGTTGTACCAGCTTCAAAAAAATGCGCTCCTACGTGTACCCGTGAGTGAGTGTGAGAGAACTAGTGCGTGCGTGCACCGCTTCTCTTTGTGAGACTACAATATACTATGCCCAAAGAACGTTCGCCACAAGAGTAACAGTATAAGTGTGTGACGTGTGAGCTAAAATAAAATGTGCGCGACGTCTTTTGTTTTTTAGAAGTTCTGAGGGTAGGGTCTGAAGAGCACATATGTGTGTGACGTCTACCTGCAGATAGACGGTGGGTGCAAGAGGACTAGGGAGGGTGCGTGTGCGTGAGAGAGAGGGGGGCACGTATCAATGCAATGCATGTGTCCGTAAATCATTATCCGATAAACGTTCGCCACAAGCCTTTTCCTGACGAACACCGTAGGAACCGTTAGCTAGATCGGCATCCGACAGTGTCAGTTTTGCCATGTCATTTAACAGAACAGCCACTCCTCCTACACACAAATCTTCCACGTGAATGTTAGCGACTGCCATATGCTCCCTCCGTTCCAAAATGCAGTGCATATAGCTTTATTGAAAATTCGAACCTCGCAAACTTTTACCGAGTTTTCGTGTACCAAATTGCACATGTAGAATACCCTGTATATATCATTTCATTCATCTTCGAGAGGTAACTATAAAGATGGGGGAGGAGTCTACACAGAAAGACCATCGTATCACCTGCAGCGATTTCAACCATCCTTTGGTGTGGAGGAATATCATAGGAACTCTATATAATATGATTTTTATAGGAATTTTTCCTTTAGAGCCAATTGGTTCATAGGAATAGATTCATATACTCCACATTTCAAAGGAAATAAAAATGATATCATTTCTATAGCTTTAGAGCCACTTGGTTCATATGAATGGATTCCTATACTCCCATAATTTCAAAGGAAAATAAACATTAGCGTATATTCAATAGAAAAGTTCCAATGATATGAACCAAATTACATCTCTTTTCTAATCCCTCCTCATAGGAATTAAGATACATGTCATCTCTAGATTCAATAGAAAAGTTCCTATGATGTCAACCAAATGACATCTCTTTTCCAATCCCTACTCATAGGAATTGAGATACTCCATGTCATCTCTTTCCCTACAACTTCCATGTATACATCTTCTATTCCTAAATAGCTAGTAGAACCCACTAGTAGCTTTTTTCCAAGACATGCAACTATGGCACAAGAACTATATAGTGTGCGAATAACTTGAAAGATGGTCGCTGGATGAAGCTAATCCGACAGTGCAGAGATGGCAAATCCAAGCACTACTGGCCGTTGGATATCATCAACATTCCACCAGATCTGCCACATGTACAATTTAGAAGACTCCATGGTTGAACTTAAGCATAATGCACAAACCTCCAAACACAAGCACTTCTCCTTTGTTCTAGAATCTTCCGTATCATAATTGATTTTTTTTCTAAATGAATTGCCATTATTTGTTTTTTAATTTATGCTTTACAATGCACAACCCCATGAATCTTAACATTTTTATAAAACTAATTGATTTTGAATGAGTGAACTATAAGAACTAAACGAACATCTACATCATGCATATATAACTCAAAGCTTTACATGCTATAGTGTGTATTTATTCGTAATTTGGTTTCAACATCTCATGCGTTCAATGCATGTGTACCTTACTAGTTTTGAGTAGAGTAGCAAATTTCACGTGGCCCCGGGTATATAAAATGCAGGGCCCATGCATCATTGCCTTTTGGTCGAACCTACGTCCACAATTTTTTGTACGTACTATATCTCCACTGGTCCTCGAACCCAAAATGCTGCCTCGTTCCCCTAAAACCAAGCGGCCCACACATATTTAAGGCGTCGACTCGAACTCAATCCCTCTCTCGTTTACTACGACGTGGCCCCACACGCCCTAGTAGTACTCCTACAAACCCTACCGCCGCACGCATCATCGGTTTTCTTCAAGAGGACGAGGGAGAAGCCGATTTGTAGTGGAGGCGCTTTCAAAAAAATGATCTGTAGTGGAGACCCCTACCAAGGGTGCCCTTGGTAGCTGCCGCATGCATCATTGGTTTTCTCTTTTCTTTATGCTCTTGCGCCCTAGAGTGAAATGATGGTTGCTTCGTCCGTCCAGCTTAATGCAGGAAAGGTTGGGCTTTGTGATTTGACCCCTCATTGCATATTTTCTACTACTGCGGCGCTACGACCGGGGTGCCTCCAATTCCAACCGCTGCTCCGAACTGTAATTTGGTGCATCGCACGTGGAACAAGACGGTGGATGAGCCACATGTCGGCCAAAGGGGTCCTGTTAAGTGTGTCGCCATTTCGTGTGTGGACTGACCCTGCTTGAGTCGCTACGCCAACACGACAGGTGCAGCCTACCACTTGGTTTTGCTCCTTGGTGAATCCTGACTATATTGATCTAAAAAGATACGTACTGAACTACCCTCTCCGTCTCGTTTTTTAGACGTCTCGGTTTATAGGGCGTGCACGTAGTTCTGGGTCATCCATTTTACTAACTAAATCTGAGTTACTATGTCACAAAAGGTATATCATTGGATTATTAAGCGGATGTAGTTTCTAAACATATACTGTTCATCACATATATAGCTAGTTAAGTTCTCAACCTAGAACGAGGTGCATGCCATGTAAACCGATACGGAGGAAGTATAGTAGTAAAAATGAGGTGATTTTACCGAGCGATCGGCGGGGGAGCATGGCCTGTCATGCAGTCCCATGTGTCATGATGTACCAAGGCGATGCGCGTGTCCCTCTTGGGGCAGAAGCAATACTACGTGGTTTGAGATGACGGCGAACCGAAGTGTGAAATAATGGTTCCTTCGTCTGTCTGGGAAGGTGCGGCATTGTGATTGGACGTCTCATTGCTCATTACTACTACTACTGGGGCGGTACGACTGGGGTGCGTCCCCCCTGCTGTTCTGCACTGTTATTTGGTGCTTGACACGTCGACCCGGTTGCTATATGTCCCACATGTCGGCGACAAGAAGTACAGAATTCATGAAAGCGAGCGTCGATGGAGGAGTACAAGACACGGCTTGGGTTTTTGCTGCTTCGCGCGATCTTTTCCCGCGCGAAGGCGAGGGCGGGTCTTTTCCCGCGCTGCGGTTAGGGGAGTTTGGCATAGTCTGTTCGAGGAAAGTAGGCAGGAAGGGAAACAAGAAAATAAAGGTTGAGCGACTTAGTTTTGGGAAAATCTGATTTTACGGAGTACGTACCCACTAGGTCAGGGAGTCCTGGACTAAGGGGTCCTCGGGCATCCGGCCTGTTATCCATGGGCCGGACTGATGGGCTGTGAAGACATGAAGGCCGAAGACTGTACCTATGTCCGGATTGGACTCTCCTTGGCGTGGAAGGCAAGCTTGGCGACCAACGATGAAGATTCCTTCTTATGTAACCGACTCTATGTACCCCTAGATCCCCCCGGTGTCTATATAAACAGGAGGGGTTAGTCCAGAAAGGATAGACTCATTACCATAGTCATACAGGCTAGACTTCTAGGGTTTAACCATTACGATCTCGTGGTAGATCAACTCTTGTAATACTCATATTCATCAAGATCAATCAAGCAGGAAGTAGGGTATTACCTCCATAGAGAGGGCCCGAACCTGGGTAAACATCGTGTCCCCTATCTCCTATAACCATCGATCCTAGACGCACAGTTCGGGACCCCCTACCCGAGATCCGCCGGTTTTGACACTGACATTGGTGCTTTCATTGAGAGTTCCACTGTGCCGTCGACGAAAGGTTCGATGGTCCCCTTCAATCGTCCATAGTGACGCTGTCCAAGGAGAAACCTTCCTCCCCGGACAGATTTTTGTATTCGGCGGCTTCGTACTGCAGGCCAACTCGCTTGGCCATCTGGAGCAGATCGATAGCTACGCCCCTGGCCACTAGGTCAGATTTGGAAGCTTGAACTACGTTGCGCATATCCATGGAGACTTGATCTTCAATGGATTTGAGACCGCGGCGGTCGCTCCCCCTCGCTCCGATGAACATGGCTTAAATCTGTCATCGGGCCATATTCAGGAGATGGTTGTTGTAAATACCACGGCCTTAGATCCGGAGCAGATCGCGCCATCCGAAACTGCAGAATCCGCGGCGTTGGAGTCGCACACGGACTCAGCACCTCGCAATATCAGCGTCAACGGAATTACGGACTCGTCTCCGGCCATAAGTTCCGAACCGCGCACGCCCACGAACACCGAGTTGGATCGGTTATCGATCTTCGAGTTCAGCGCCGCAGATACCTTCCAACACTCGCCCTTCGGCGATGTGCTAAATTCATTAAAAAACTTGTCCCTGGCGGGAGACTCACAGCCGAACTATGTCCGGTTCGATCTAGAGGCCGATAATGGAGAATTTCGCTTCCCACATGCCACCCACTTCATAGCCACTGTCGAGTACTTAACCGACATGCCTGATTATGGCTCCGAAGGCATTGACGGTATAGACGACGATGCCGACAAGGAGCAAGGCCAAGACCCGCCAGTCACCAGACGTGAGACGGTCACCCCTTCGTATGACGTGTACATGGTTGATACACTTAAAATAGCTCGCGATGATGACAAAGGAGATCCAGTTGAGAATAAACCTCCTGAGACACAGTCTAAGTACCGGTGCCCTAAACGCCACTCCAAGACACATCGCAGCAACGATGGCACCGGAGAAAAAATACTCCGGACGACACCGAAAATAATGAAGACCCTGTTGGAGCAAGATCCGAACAGGAGGAACAGGAAAACGGGCAAGCCAGCCCCGATGAACAGGCCCTGCCCAGCGACAATTCGGAAGACGACAACTACCTTCCGCTCTCCGAAGATGAGGTAAGCCTCGGCGACGAAGACTTCATCGTACCCGAAGAGCCCCTCGAGCAGGAGCACTTCAAGCGCAGGCTAATAGCTACTGCAAGAAGCTTGAAAAAGAAGCAACAACAGCTTCAAGCTGACCAAGACCTACTCAACGATAGATGGACCGAAGTCCTGGAAGCCGAAGAATATGGCCTTAGTAGCCTAGCCAAAAGCTACCCGAAGCATAGATTGCTACATTAGTTCAACGACGAGGCGTTGGAGCCCGTACCATCATCACACAACGCGGCAGGTCGCCGACAACTCTGTCCGGATAAAGAGGCAACTCAAGCCGAACACCAGACCGCCCCACCTCGCCGTAAAGGCAAGAATAATGCAGCTCACGATTGTCCAGACGACCTGCAGCGGGACTTGGACAGTAGAGCAGGACACACAAGACCGATCTACGGATCGCGAAGGCATGCCTCGACACGCGACGATGGCTACCTATTCGGACGTGACAAACCTAGCCACGCCCGAGCCGAAAACCGCAAATGGACTCCTTCGAAGTTACGTCGCAGTGTGGCCCAACATAGAGGCGCCGCACACTCGCTTTGCTTCACCGATGAAGTAATGGATCATGAATTCCCCGAAGGATTCAAACCCGTCAATATTGAATCATACGATGGAACAACCAATCCCGCGGTATGGATAGAAGATTTTATCCTCCACATCCATCTGGCCCGTGGGGACAACCTCCACGCCATTAAATACCTCCCACTAAAGCTAAAAGGGCCAGCTCGACACTAGTTAAACAACCTGCCTGAAAATTCCATAGGCAGCTGGGAGGACTTGGAAGAGGCCTTCCTCGATAACTTTCAAGGAACATATGTCCGGCCACCGGATGCCAATGACCTAAATCACATTGTCCAGTAGCCCGGAGAGTCCGCCAGGAAGCTCTGGACTCGGTTCTTAGTCAAAAAGAACCAAATCGTCGACTGTCCGAACGCGGAAGCCCTTGTGGCTTTCAGACACAGTGTCCGGGATGAATGGCTTGCACGCCACCTCGGCCAAGAATGTCCTAAATCCATGATAGCCCTCACTGCTCCGATGACCCTCTTTTGCGCGGGGGAAGACAGCTGGCTCGCTCGTAGAAGCAACAGCGCCAGCGACCCGGGCACTTCCGAAATCCGAGACGGCAACGACAAGCCACGACGAAGCAAATACAACAGTCGCAATGATAATGAAAGATCACGCGACACAGCGGTCAACGCCAGATTCAGCAATCCCCGGCCCGGCCAACGGAAGAAGCCATTCAAGGCAAAACGAGACGAACCATCCAACCTAGACAGGATATTGGACCGACCCTACCAGATTCACGGCCACCCCAATAAACCAGCTAATCATACTAATAGAAACTGCTGGGTCTTTAAACAGGCCGGCAAGCTCAACGCCGAACACAAGGGGAGGAAGACGCCAGGCGACAGGGATGACGGAGAGGTTCACCAACGAAATACCGGGGGTCAGAAGCAATTTCCACCCGAGGATCAACTACTCTCGGAGCGAAAATAGCAGTCTGGCTTCCGCCGCCCACCTCGTACACCTGCCAAATTTGTGCCGCGCATACATCACTATGCACTCAAAATACCATGGGCATTGGCGGAAGCACACTACGGACAAACCTGCAAGCAGCCCCATAACATTTTTTATCCATTTTCTTTTTATTTCTTCCTTCACTATCCCTTAGAAACAGGTGACGAACAGGACAAACATCTGAAACTGGCTCTATTGGAGTTTGGATCCGTACACTCACCTAAGGGGCTATTTCCATCAAGGATTCCCCCCGCCGAGGACTGGCGGCGCAGACGTGCGATAGGAGGTCCAAAATAACTTTTTGTAGACCGCACTCTCTATTTTGAGCCTGTACTATGCCTGTTCCTCCGCCCCCGACCCCGAGCATGCCAAATAGCCGGGAGGGCGGCTTTTATATATAATAAGTAATCATTGGCATATCTCTCAGCTGCCAGTAAACAATATCCAAATTAATCATCCGTGTTGTTTCGCCATTAAAAACAGCTCCGATGGTTGTTTCACAGATATACCTTGGCATAACCTGCCAAGGGCTCGGTATGGGAACAAATGAGTTGCCAGCAAAAGCCCGAACAGCTCTATAGTGTACTTCGGCGTCGCAAGTTTGGCCTTATATGCATCAGCTCCGAATCATTGTCTTGGGTCAATAGTTGGGTTGCTCGGCTCCTGTGCTTGCTACCCTATGTTCCGCTCTATCGGCTAGGGTAGTAAAGGGAGAACTACTGCGATTGTGCTTCCGGTTCATCTGGTCAAGTACCTCAGTAGAGAAAGCCGAAAACTGACTGTCATGATGCGGCGAGAGCTGGTCAACCACTTGACGACTTATTGGAATCTTTAGCGATTCTCCGTGTCACACGTGGAATCTTTTTCAGATAAAATATGTAAGGCACCATACGCCGCATACATACCAGGGGCTATGTCGTAGTCCCACCATAAAACTCCTATGGCTAAGTGAAAGTGTTAACGCCCTATAGTCCGATTGCCTGGTTCGCCGCATTATCACCTCCTTCATGGACCAAGACGTTGGATAAAGAGTGATTAAATGCTTTTCCAAACACCCCCGTACTTCCTACGAGGGGGTTGAAGCCGACGACTGGAAAACTTTCAGATTATATTAAAATGGCCGCACAGGAGGAATTCAAGCTTTCGGGCAAAACATAAAAATAGATTAACTATAAAATTGTCTTTTACAATTCTCATACACCTAACTCGAACATTATGTCTTTCGAGCACTGACCCTCTATCAAGCGGGCGGCCTCTAGGACGTCTTCAAAATAATGCTCCGGTTCCGGACGGTCCTTGCCTTTGGGTGGACTCTTCGTCGCAACATCGATAGCCTTCATCTTCCCCCAGAATATCTTGACTCGGGCAAAAGCCATCCATGCACCCTCAATGCACGTTGACCGCTTCACAGCGTCGATACGCGGCACCGCGTCAACAAGCCTTTGCACCAAACCAAAATACCTATTCGGAACAGGCTCGGTTGGCCACAACCGGATTATGACATCCTTCATGGCAGCGCTGGATATCCTATGAAGTTCGGCCCATTGGGACATGTGTTCATTGAGCAACAGAGGGCACTTTGATGCGCCAAACTGCGACCAAAAAAGCTTCTCCGGTGCATACCCATCTCGCGCTTGGTAATACTGTGCCGCATCGGAAGTACTCTTCGCCAAGTCCAAGAACTCGTCCGGAGAACTCGACACTTGGTTAAGCTGAGCATAGTTCGGGTCACCGAACTTAGTTTGCAGCAGAAAGGGCTTTCGAGCCACAATCTCCCTCGCCTGCCGAACCTCCTCACGAGCTGCTCTGGATTCTGACCGCGCTTCTCTCGCCTCTTGTAAGGCCTTGTCCAGTTCAGCCATTAAGGCTTTATTCTCCTTCTCCAGAAATTCACAGCGGCCAGTAGCATTCTCCAGTTTGAGCATCACCGTGGATATCTTCTCCTCATCATGGCGCCGTGCAGCTTGTTCGGATTTTAACTCAGCCGATGCCTTTTCGGCAGCCGCATCGCTACTCCGGGCCTGCTCCTTGGCCTGGGCCAGCTCCGCTCGAAGAACTTCAACGGCGGCAGCACCATCTGCAGCCACGCATATTCCAGCATACAGATTTTAGCATCATGCTTACACCACAAAAAATGTATGGGGATTGCCCCAAATACATACCTTGCGACTCGTCAAGACGCATATTGATTAACACAAGGTCATCCCCTGCTACATCAAGCTTCCGCTGCAGCTCGGCAATATCCATAGTCTGGGAAGTATCTAAGGGGGAAACAGCCTGCGTTCAAGTTCATCAGATCAGTCCTTGAGTTATCCTTTTTGATCCTCCGATTCACTTCCCAGTGGAAACCAACCCGAGTCTCAGGGGCTACTACCTATACACAGGTGCATCTTTGCAAATAAAACATAGCTGAAAATACTATATCACAAACCTCGAAGCCTTTTAGCAGGCTCATGAAGGATTCATTCAATCCGCTCTTCGCGGACAAAATCTTCTCAACCACTGTACCCATCAAGGTACGTTGTTCCCCCGAGATAGATGCTTTTCGCAACATGTCCCACAATATATCCGGAGCCTCCGGGTCTCCGGAAGCTGCTCTAGGAGCACCACCATCCTTTGAAGGAATCTGTTCACCCATCTCCAGAATCACCGTCGGCTGCAAGCCAGACAGTCCGGGGCCTTTATTATCAGCCCCAGAATCTCGGACGGTCGGAGATCCACCTTCGGGTAGTGCCTCTTTTATCCCCTGCGTAGCTTGTTGATCAAGAAGAACCCTCCGCGAAGACACTTCAGAGTCGTCTGCCTTATTGGGTGAGGAGGTTGGGGGAGGCGTCTCGCTCTCCATCATCTCGGGGAGAAGACCTCCCGAAGAAGAGGATTGCCAAGAAACACTCTGCGCCGATCTGTAAAAATGCGCGGACGCGTTACGTATATTTTCGGTAACGGCAAAGGAGCGGGACGCTATCAAAGTATTCTGGATTCACTTACAGTTTGGCCGAGGGCTTGTTCCCTTGTCGGAGCTGTTCAACAGCGTCGCTCTCCAAACCCAAGCCGCTCAACGGTGGCATCTTGCCTCTTTTGGGGGAATGCCCCTCCCAACCTTCGGAGGTGGCCCTTTTCCTCCTACTCGGAGAAGGGATGCTGGCTCCTCTTTCGCCTCTATCTTCAGGTGAGGAAAGGTCGATTTCTCCGGACTCGGTATCCGACTTACTTCCGGAACAAAGGTCATCCCGGGTCTTCTCGCTCTCCTCTTTGCCCTCCCTTGCCGGCGCCTGATATGGTGCCGCGGCCAGCATCCTTGTTAGCACAGGAGTAGCTGAGTCTTCGGGAAGGGGAGCCGGACACCTAATCCGTTCCACCTTCTTTATCCAGCCCTGAAAAAGGATGATTCTGTCAGTATCTTGGCACTGGGTATCTGATTATGAGGTATTCGGCAAACGGGTACTTACCGGGGTATCCGGATGGTTACAGTCTAGGCCGACATCTTCGGTGGTGTCCGGCCATTGCCTTCGTTTCCCGAAGAATAATCTCCACATTCCTTCGTGCGTAATGCCGAAGAAGTGCTGAAGAGTCCGCGACCCTTCTGGATTGAGCTCCCACAGACGGAGAGGCCGTCGCTGGCACGGCAGGGTCCGACGAACTAGCATTACTTGAACGACATTGACGATATTGATGTTCCTCTCAATGAGGCTTTGGATGCGACTTTGCAGAGTTCGCACCTCGTCCGTTGGTCCCCAGTCCAGCCCCTTATTAATCCACGATGCAAGCTGAATTGGGGGGCTGGATCGAAATGCAGGCACAGCTGCCCACTTGGAGCCACGGGACTCGGTGATATAGAACCACCCCTGCTGCCACAAATCGGAAGATTTGGCGAAGGATCCTTTCAGCCAAACAACGCTAGCAAGCTTACTCATTGTAGCACCACCGCACTCAGCTTGCTCCCCCTCTATCACTTGTGGCTTCACATCAAAGGTCTAGCCACAAGCCGAAGTGCGGAGGAGTTCAGAGGAAGGCTTCGCACGTGACGATAAACACCGAGATAAGAAGAATAGAGTCCGGGGCCAGATCGTGAAAATCTAGCCCGTAATAGAACATGAGCTCTCGGACGAAGGGGTTAAGTGCAAACCCTAACCCGCGGAGGAAGTGGGACACGAACACGACCCTCTCGCCGGATCTGGGGGTGGGAATAACCTGCCCCTCGGTAGGAAGCCGATGATGGATTTCTGCGGCCAGATACCTCGCAGCCCGAAGCTTTGCAATATCTCCCTCCGTGACAGAAGAAGCTACCCACCGGCCTTGACGGCTGGATCCGGAAATGATTGGGGTTTGTGGCAACTGAAACCTGGGTGTTGGAACTCGGGGGAGTAAGGGTTGAGGAGGAAGCAAGCGTGAAAGAAAAAGATGGGTCTGTGCCCCTATATAAAGGCCGCGAATATCAAACGTCTCCTCCTCGGCCTCAAAACTTGCCTATTCCCAAGGAGTTGTACCCAAACGACGGTTGGGTTACCCACGTCCGGGTTGACAAGAATCCCTTAAAAAAGGGGAGACACGATCTCCGCTTGGATAAGACATGCCAATAAAACCACGTCTTGAGACGTGGGACGACGGGCCAGCTAACGGTTCGAAAATAATGGCCGAGCAGGCGTGATGTTATATTACCAAAAAGTTGTCAGCGGATTGAACTCGTGAAATATTATATCCTCTCCAGTTGTGTCTACAAGTCCGGATACAATCATTACATCTGACGACTATCTTGGCATTCGGAAAGAAGGGAACCCGCCTTGCAATGCCGAAGACAATCTGCGCGCCGGACTCCTCGTCATTGAAGCCAGGTTCAGGGGCTACTGAGGGAGTCCTGGACTAAGGGGTCCTCGGGTGTCCGACCTATTATCCATGGGCCGGACTGATGGGCTATAAAGACATGAAGGCCGAAGACTGTACCCGTGTCCGGATTGGACTCTCCTTGGCGTGGAAGGCAAGCTTGGCGACCAACGATGAAGATTCCTTCTTATGTAACTGACTCTATGTAACCCTAGATCCCCCCGGTGTCTATATAAACCGGAGGGGTTAGTCCGGAAAGGATAGACTCATTACCATAGTCATACAGGCTAGACTTCTAGGGTTTAGCCATTACGATCTCGTGGTAGATCAACTCTTGTAATACTAATATTCATCAAGATCAATCAAGCAGGAAGTAGGGTATTACCTCCATAGAGAGGGCCCGAACCTGGGTAAACATCATGTCCCCTGTCTCCTGTAACCATCGATCCTAGACGCAGAGTTCGGGACCCCCTACCCGTGATCCGCCAGTTTTGACACCGACACTAGGGTTTATAGGGCTCATCTAAAAAACATTCGTTTTTCCATTTTATAAGTCTCAATTCTACTACTAGTAGTAGTACCATCACATGTTGGATTTCGAGGTGCGTTAGATCACCCGATGCAAGTAGTGTCAAGAGAAAACTCACCAATGCATGTAGAAGTTCATGGAAATTTAGTGGTCATTCATGCATTCGTTCTAATTAATGCCTCGGTAAACATAACTTCTTGAGAAAAACGAGCGTACTAATTACTTGTGCAAACTAGGAGTATGAAATTAATTCGACCACTCGCCATCTACCTTGGTTGGAGAGATTTTGAAATTGAGCCATAAACTGGAAAGGTGGGAGTAGTAACTTTTGTCTCGATTACTATTTGTGGCCTTGTATAGATGCAAAATGTATTTTTTTATAGTGGCCTTGTATAAGTAAATGGAGGGAGTACTAAAGGACATATATATTCCAAACAATATGATAATCTCTCTAACCAAGGTAGTAGGGACGAGGAGTAAACAGAGGGAGTAGTAAAATTTTCTCCTCGTCCTGCGAGCCACCGCGCGCGTGGGCGAGGGAGCGGGCATAAGGCGTACAGTACTACTACTAGTAAGCAAGCTTCACCTCATCCTACGAGCCACCACGCCCGTGGGTGGGGGAGACGGTGTACTAAGCAAGCTTCTCCTCGTTCTGCGACTTGACGGGACACATCAAAAGTACTCCAGTGTATAGAGCCTTGCCTCTAAGGTAGGCACCACATGGTTTGCCTCTTTTTTAACATAACGCGTCAAGTCGCAATTTGTTTGTTCACCCGTGATAGACGATCCTCCCTCCATCTAGTGGACAACCATTACACGTGTCAAGTTACCACGTGGGCTGCCTTTTCGTACAGAAATGAGCTCCACCGTGTACCCGCGCGGGTGTGGTTGGGAAAGAGACGGGAGTACGTGCGCCGTGCGTGCACCTCTTCTCTTCGTGCACGTCCCCCACCTACGTGGGTGTGTATGAGAGGGACTATAGAGATACAAACGTAGACATAATGCGCCGTCCATCCCCATGCCTCCGCCCAGTCCGACCACCAGTCACCACCACGCCCCACTCCTCCTCACCTTATCTCTCATCTTTCTCCCTCCATTTTTATATACAAGGCCACTATCAAAATTACAATTTGCAGATATACAAGGCCACTGACACTAATCGATGCAATATTAATGGTGTTTGCCTCGTAGTACTACTGCATGCATGCGGGAGTGTGAGCATTGGCTTGATGTGCATGAAAGAGAAGAATACACATTAATTTACATGGCAAAAAAGGAAACAAGGTGGCTTGCAACATTGAGTTAGAAGACATTAATTTTTGCCTTGGTACCTATAATATGGGTTTGTGGCCTTGTATACAAAAATGGAGTCCGATAAAATTCTCGAGATACCATTTATCTGATAAAATTCTTGAGCAATCATTAGTTTTTACAAAATGGGATTACTCCTGCATGGGTCAATCACAACAGGTGTTTTGTAAAAAATGCATCTTGATGTTCCGTGCAATGCACGGGCATCTTGCTAGTCCATGAAAACAACACATGGCAAAATTCCACGGCGAACGACGGATTTGAATCTGTTGGGAGGGGCTGTTTGGATCTTGCCCGGGGTAGCCAAAATATTGGCGACCCTTTTGTCCACCGGTGCCTTTGCCACCGATGAACGAGGAATGGCTCGGGTTCTCATGCATCCTCCAGCGCACATGTTGGAGACGAGCTGTGTTCTTTTTGTCCCACCACGCCGCCCGAGCCGCCCGTAGACCGACCGGCGACCCGCAAATTGCGCCATCCAACCGTAGCCGCACACATTATGACAGCAAGTCAACCAACCGGACGAAATTCACGCAGACACGGCGATATTTCATATAAACAACGACGGAAATCATATAAGATACCAGATTTTCATACAAACATGACGGATTTCATTACATTCAAATGAACTACGCGTTGCTAGTTCTAGACAGCACATGTATATAATACCTGGCCTAAATCGTTGCCCGCCGATCGATTTGTGTTCCTCATGTCCGGCAGCACGATCACCGGACTGCCGGGAGCCCCGGAGGTATATGCGGGGTCGACGAAGGTCCTCGCAACAAAAGGATCCAGCAAGACACCTGCTGTGTACGCCGGCGTAGCCTCCGTGGTGGCCTTCATGGGACCCAAGCGGCGGCGGCCTCCCGTGTTCTACTTCTCCTCGATGATGGTGGCGGACGCGGAGGCGCTGGCCACCGACTCGTTGCTCTCCGCGCACCCGGCTACTGTCGCTGCTTGCATGGAGTGGCCACCGACATGGAAGTCTCGGCCACAAAAATGGGAGACGCGGTACGAGGCGGCGGCGTGGACGGCAGCAACGACGCCCGTGCGCCGCTCCTCGTCGAGCTGGCCTGGAGTGGCGAGTTGCTGAACCGCGCGCCAGCTTGGGGCGGCAACTGGCTCCGTCGAGCGAGGGGAGGGAGGTGGATCAGCGAGCTGCATAGCTCGTATCCGGCGGGCTTGGCGGGCCACCCAGTCGGCTTGGATGCGGAATAACTACTCATCGTAAGCCATTGTAAGGGTGGACAAAATGGTGAAGGAGGAGATAGGGGAGCGGCGGAGGTGTGCGATTCTTGGCCGGCGTTTGGCCTCGTTTAAATAGGAGATTAAATAGATGGCGGACAGGAGGAGCTCGGCCGGCGTTGCGTTTAATGCCGGCCCGGTCATGAACGGACGTGTGTCCAGAGTGGGTTTCTCGGCTTCCACACGGGCGGGTTTCATGGAGGCGCTTGAATGCGGCAAGGAGGCGTGTTCAGCCGGGCGTGCAGCGAGTGGCGCCCTCGACTCTGATGTAGGACAGCGTGTCGTTCTTCCATTGATGTGTGGGCTCTTTGGGTACATGGCCTGCATGTCAGTGACCCAACGCAGGAAGCGCACAGCAGAGGAACCTTTGGTGGGCCAGGGCAGTCAGAAGCGGGCATTTCATAAACCGATGATTGTTCATTGAGTGTGACGTCATCCTTTTCATGTAGATAAGCCTACTATGTTGATAGCCCGTTCAATACGTTGTGATTCATAAAGACCGCTACAAACATCAATGTTCTGCTTATCACAAATAAGATTGATTAATACCCGTAACAATCCATGTCCTTAACAAAGGGTGCATGCACGTATAGGTTGAGCGTGTGTTGTAACACCCCAAAAATTTAACCATGTTTTGTTTATTAAAATTTTGCTAAGAAATTAAATTTTCTTTTTTCTGGATTTATTTTTGATCTCAGAACCTCTCTTTTCTCCTAAGTTGTGGAGTTTTCACCCCAAGTGAAAACTTTCCAATTATTATTGTACTTGTTTACCCTCTCTAGTAAAACAATTCTTTTATCAGTGGGATTATTTATAATTATTTTTCCCTGAGCTGTATTTCTCTAAAATGGGTTTTCATAAGTTTTCGGGTCCCATTTGCACTGCAACCCTTTGATAAATTCATTTAAAAATCCCACCAAAATTTGGGGATGACATGTGATGTTCCTAGATCACTTTTGTGCAAAAATACCCTTTAGTCATTTGGAGATTTTGAGCTTTTCCCCAAGTTTTCAAATCTGGTCCAGTTTGCACTTTTGCACTACAACCTATTTAAATATTTATTTAAAACTTCCACCAAAATTAGGGGATGTTAGTAGGAGTATATTATTCAACTTTATGCAAAAACCCACTGGTGTTCTATGGAAAATTTGAGCAAAACATCCTCTTTTGCTCTCTGGCCCAGTTTGGTATTTTCTACTGCAACCATATTTTAACTTGCCCTTCTACCCATGATTCGTTTTCCTGCTTATAGACCACTCTACCAAACCCTTAAGTCCAGGAGAGTGGACCTATTGGAGTATTTTTGGTCCATGAAACTATGCCTTTTACTTTCTGTCCAGAAATGGTTCTCTCAAAAACTTCCACTAGCAAGTTTCTGTTTTTGCCAAACTAACCTAGCCACCCTCTTTATCATCTAAAGAGACTATGATCTGGAGATTTTGGCCACCCCAAGAGTTGCCTAGATGCCCTTAGCATTCTGTCAAGCACCTTGTGTGCATGGTCAGATTTGACATAATTTTTAGTTTGCACACTTGACCTGCTTGCTTTGCCTAACCAGCATGTCTCAACGCTCTACACTAGTCTATAGCTCCACACTGTTAAACCCCATGTGGATTGGAGCCCTCTGGCATGCCACGGCATTTTGCCGAACAGCTCGCGTGCGTGCGCTGGGCGCGCCCAGAGCACACGTTTTGCACGCGCGCGCACCGAGTCGCCGCGTCCCATTGCCGTCGCCCCCCGCTCGTTCTGGCCCTTCCCCACTCGCAGCCGACACGCCCCGACTCCTCCCTCGCCGCAGAGCCGCTACTGGAGCTCCACAGCGCCGCCGTCAGGTCGGCCGTGGCCGCTAGCGGCCGGCCACAGCAGGCCCCTGCCATGGACGGCGCCGCCCGAGACACAGCCGCTCGCCAGCTCGCCTCTGGAGCAGTCCAAGCTTATCCGCGAGCTCGTCCACTAGTGCCCGTCGCCGCCACGACGTCCTGCAGGCTACAGAACGGCGGTTCGCCGTTCTTATCGACGGCCGCCGTTGGAACCGACTCCGGCCGCCTATATAAGGAGCCCCCGAGTCCGTCCAGTCCCTCAGGCGACCTCAAGCCACCCCACCTAGCACCCCCATAGCAGGCAATCGACCAGGGAGGGTCTTCTTCCCCATCTCCGGCCAGTACAGCCGCCGCC